>NW_015170325.1:196341-201823 GCF_001447785.1 Gekko japonicus | reverse complement strand
CCCCCCGTCCCCCTCCTCCCCTCCCTCCACCCACTAGAGAGCGGTCGGTTGGTCGAAAGAGAGCGAGCGAGCGAGGAGGGCTTAATTCGGAGGGGCACAGAGGCACAGAGGGGGGTCCGGAGCCTCCCTGGCCCTTTGGCGGAGGCGGCTCCCCACGGAAAGGGGAGGAAAGCTGCTCCCTCGGGAACAGCTATGGCAAGTCCAGAGGCCAAGGCTCCCTCTAAGCTGTGGGGTCTTGTGAGAAAAAAATCTACGTTCTGAGCTACGGGCATTAAAAGTTGTGAGCGAGCGATCTGGCTGCAGCATACATTAGTTTGCTCCGGAGCCCTCCTTCCTGAGCTGAAACAAAAATGTGCGAGCCGGAGGCTAAAAAACTCTGAGCTGGCTCACACTCACTCAGCTTAGAGGGAACACTGCCAGAGGCCTCTCCTTTTCAGGGGGCTGCCACTGATGCGGCCTCTCCTCCACTCAGTTAGCAGGCAGAGAGGGGCACCTTCCCCATGCAAGGAACAGTCATAGAATCATAGAGTTGAAAGGGAGCTTGCAGGTCATCTAGTCCAACCCCATGCACTCTGCCGCATACCTCTTCTTGGTCCGATGTGCTCTGCCGCATACCTCTTCTTGGGGCACATAATGGACTTTTAGAAGGTAGCCGTGTGGGTCGGCTGTAGACTGGAGTCACGGAGCACCTTAGGAACCAACCACATTTCCAGGATATGACTCTTTGAGAGTCAGAACTCCCTTCATCAGCTTCCGTGAAGTTGATGGGTTTCTCTTCTATGCAGCTGAACGTGGTGCCTTCCGGGGGAGGTCATTTCAGAGGCTGGTCTGCCGTAGGACGGCCAGATTCAAGTCCGGTAGAACCTTTGAGACCAGCAGCATTTGGGCGGGGGTGAGCTTTGGAGAGCATATCTGAGGAAGGGGGCGCTGACCTTCGTAAGCTCCTGCCCGGGAAATCTTGCGAGTTTCTAAGATGCTCCTGGACTCGGGGATCTGGCTGTCGTGCAGAGCTGGTGCCCTGTGTGTGCTCCTGCCCGAGGACTGAGGCATTATCAAGATGGGCAGCATGGACTCTTTTAAGAAACCAAGTGGAGAATTTTTGTAATGGCTGGAGCAGTGCTGAGAGAGGAGACACACACACACACACACACACACACACTCCCCGCGCCTGACGGATGCCCACTTTTTCTTCTGGTCCAGGTATTGGAAGAAGCGGAGGAGGAAAACTGCCCGAGATTTGCAAAGGGAGAGGGAAAGGGAAGCCCCAAAAGGCAGAGATGTGTGTGTGCGGGGGCGGGGGGGGGGGGGGGGAGCTTTTTGGCTGACAGGACAAAAAAGTGCTCGCCTCACACACACCCCCTTGCCTGAGCGCAAACTTTGTTCCCTCTAAGCTGAATTAGTGTGAGTTAGCTCACAGTGTTTTAACCTCTGGCGCACACATTTTTGTCTTGGCTCAGGAGGGATGGCTCCAAACCAAACTAGTCCATGCAGCAGCCAAACGGCTCGCTCACAACTTCCATGCCAGTAGTTCACAAAGTGGGATTTTTGCTCGCAAGACTCCACCGCTTAGAGGGAGCATTGCCGTGCACCCTCCCACCTAGCCCCACTGAGAGTGTGGGGGCAGCAGCGCTCCCCCCCTCCCAGCGCTGGTTTTCAGAGCTCTCGGCAGGCAGAGGCCCCTCCCGTGCGGAGAGTAACCTTAGCCCCCCTGGGCTCCTGCCAAACAGATGCAGGGGACTGGAACGGGCCCAAGTGGAGCTCAGCGCGGGTGAGTATTTTAGGAAAGCTCCGCTCCGTCTCCGGGTGTGAGTGCGTGTGCCTGTTAAAGGGACACTCTCTCTTTTCTCCAGGCTTCTGTGGCTGCCTTCGCTTCCCTTCTCCGAGGCCTTTCACCTACCTACCTACCCACCTCCCTACCTCCCTCTCTCCCTCTTCCAGTCTTTTCTGGCCTTGCAAGCCCAGTGGACGTGAGACCTGGGTTCTGGAGGCCTCCCTCTCCCCCCCCCCCCCCCCCCGTTCCTCCCTCTCCTCCCTCACCTGCCCCCCTCCAGCCCTGCATGCACGGAGCTCACATTTCTGTTTATTGATTGATTCGTTTTCTGGAGAGGAACCACATTTTGAAATAAGTTTTATTGAAGCGGAGAGACAAAGAAGGAGACGCCGTCCAAAGCCCCGCACGCTGCTGGCAGCCTCAGTGCGGCTGCGAGGGGCCCGGCTGGGGGAGAGCGGGGAGGCGAGGAGGGTCTGCCGCTCAGCCTCTGCTCCCGGCCGGGGGTGGGAGTCCAGGCCGTGGACGGCGCCTGTGCCACGGAGAGCAGATGGCACGGCAGCGCCGGGTTGGGGCATCTCTCCTTCCAGCCCCTGACGCATTTCCTGCACCCAGAACATGGCTGGATGGGCTAGAACCAGAGTGTGTGTCTGTGGGGGGGGGGATACAGAGGTGGACAGGACACCGAGGCTCCCTCTGAGCCGTGGAGTCTTGTGAGCAAAAATTCTACCTTGTGAGCTGCCGGCATTAAAGTGGTGAGCGAGTGATTGGGCGGCTGCATAAATCAGTTTGCTCTGGAGCCCATCCCTTCCTGAGCTAAGACAGAAACGTGTGAGCCGTAGGCTAAAAAACTGTGAGCTGGCTCACACTCACTCAGCTCAGAGGGAACACTGGTGGACTCCGCGTCTGGTTTAAGTGCTGCATGAGAAGAAGCCAAGAGAGGAGTGGAGTGGAGTGCGGAGAGTAGGCGCGGGAGGGCAGAGGCCAGGTTGTGCATATGCAGAAGGCCCCCAGCAGTGTTCCCTCTAAGCTGAGTTCGTGTGAGGTAGCTCACAGTTTCTTAGCCTCCGGCTCACACAGGAAGGAGGACTCCAGAGTAGAGATGTAAAATTTCTGGAAATTTTGAAGCTCGGAAAAAAACCCTTTTTTTTCCAGGAAAAAATGGAAATTTTTGGAAAAATGGGGGGAAAATGCTACATTAGCACTTTTTTTTCTATTCCAGATTGAAAGTCATTCTGTTACTTTAGGAACATAAAATATGACTATGGACATTTTTACTTGGCATGAAATTATCATAACTAGCCTATTAAAAATATAGTGTATCCAAACAATTATTACAAACAGAATACCCACCCGCATGCAAAAACAAAACTGAAACTTTTTTATTTTCTTCTGACAATCGCACCTCCTAAAGGAAGAAATGCATCTTTTTCTTGCATTGGAGAGTTCATTTGGAACCTAGGACTTGCTTGTCCTCAGTGCACAGAAATTAGATCAATCTGATACCATATATATATACTTTAGAAATGATTTGGAAAATATTTGAACACCTTGTCTTAAAATACTTTATTCATCATGTTAAAATAAAACGTTCCATAATCAATTTCTTTTCTTTTCTTTTTTCAATTTTTCCAATTTTTCGGAAAAAAACAAAAAGGCTTCAGGAAAAAAACAGGTTTTCCCCCGAATTTTTCCGTTTTTTCCCCGGGCCTTCACATCTCTACTCCAGAGCAAACTAAGTTATGCAGCAGCTAAATTGTTCACTCACAACTTGAATGCCAGTCGCTCACAAAGTAGGATTTTTGCTCACAAGACTCCGCAGCTTAGAGGGAGCGTTGGTCCCCAGGGTGGCCCCGACATCTGTCACTGAAAAGATCTCAAGATGCCCATGGTGGGAGGGTTGGAATCCAAGTCTTATGAGGAAAGGCTGAAAGATTTGGGTCTGTTTAGCCTGGGAAAGAGAAGGCTTAGAGGGGACATGATTGCAGTATCTGAAGGGCTGTCATGTAGAAGATGGAGTGGATCTATTCTCTCTTGCTCCGGATTGCAAGACTAGATCTAATGGGTGGAAATTACAAGGGAGTCGATATACCGGCTAAATATCAGGAGAAACTTCCTAACTGTAAGAGTGGTTGAGCAGTGGAACAGTCTGCCTCGGGAGGTGGTGGATGCTCCGCTGGACGTTTTCAAGCAGAGGCTGGACAACCATCTTTCGGGTATGTTGTAGGTATGTAGGGCCATCTTTCGGCTCTGCTCCTGTAGAGTACAGGGGGTGTGACTAGATGACTTGCAAGGTCCCTTCCAACTCTTAACATTCTATGACTCTATGATTCTCTGCCAGAGAGAGATGCCAGGCAGGGTGCCCGGCACTGGGCTCGAGAGAGGAACCCCAGCGGGCAGCCCGGCCGGAGGAGCCAAAGGGAGTAAAGGGTCGTGGAAACCTCTTGTAGGACCGTGCGGGGGAACTGTGGGAGGGGAGGCCATGGTTGTGGGCAGGAGAGGGAAGCCCCCGTCTGCGATTCGGGGGGGAGAAATCGCCGGCCTTCCTTGGAAGCCCACTGCCGGTGCCCGGGCCTGGTTTGACCCTTCGCATTTCCCGTCTTGTCGGCTTCCCACAGGAGGCCGGAGAAGACCCTGTGGTGGGACTGTTGTTGCATAAAGCCTGGGGTTCGGTGTCTCGCTCAGGGGCCTCACTACTAGCTGCGTGGGAGAGGCCGAAGAATGGACGGCCCGCAGCTGTTCCGGGCTGCCAGCTGTTCCTCACCGCCTAAAAGTCTTGTTACCCCAACAGACACGGCGGACTGGGAAAGGGGACACCCGGAAAGCATGGCCCTTTTCGCCGGGTCACGAGATGTGCTTGAGTGAAGCTTTGCATGGGGTGGGTCTTCTCTTGCAAACTGAACGTCTGCGGGACTCCTGTGTTTCGGCGGTGATGCAGCGGGAGCTCAGGAGACAGACGCTATAGGGGCCTACTGCGTGTTGGGGGGGGGAAGAGAGGGGCACAAGGAAGGTCCTCCGTCCGGCTGCCGGCCCCCCAGTCCGCGTGACCACCGCTGGCTGTTGTCATTCCAGTTGTCCCCTCCCAAACCAGCTGACGGTGTATAGGAGGCGCCGTCTGATCAGGCCTCGGACCTCCCGGTTTCGCAAGCCCTGTGAGTGGCGCAAGCTTGTTCCAGGCCCTGTGGAAGGAACAGCCAGCCGCCTAGTCCTACGGTGGTCGGATCCCACACGCACACCCCGCAGCAGTCAGCAGGGATTTAGGTGGGAGAACCATTCCAGTATAACGTGGGGTAGGCGGATGCTGAAAGGGTTGGGGTGGGGTTGGCCACGTGGGGCACTTGGCAGGGCAAGGGAAGGTAGGGGACTGGTTCCGAATATCTCGCGCTTTTGCCCGTTACCAGGGGTCACTTCCTGCAGGAGCGCACAGGAGCGGAGCTCCGGCAGTAAAGAGCCCAGGGGGCGGGCACATGCTACAAGCCCCGCCCCCTGCTCCCAGCAGCCCTCCATCAGATCAAGAAGCAGCCAGGTATGTTGCAGAGCCCCCCCCGGCCCCCCGGTCCAAAAGAGTCCAGTGGCACCTTTAAGACCAAGTTTTATTCAGGTACAAGCTCTCCCTCCTCTGCAAGGATAGATCTGCGTGTTCCCCTCCCCAACCCATAGCTAGCAATCCAAAACAGTCCAGTGGCACCTTTAAGACCAAGTTTTATTCAGGTA
>NW_015170325.1:188306-196089 GCF_001447785.1 Gekko japonicus | reverse complement strand
TCTTTTTTCAAGGACAGCTCTGACAGAACCAGGGCTTGCCCAAGGTCATCCAGCCAGGGGCAAGTGGAGGAGGAGTGGGGGATCAAACCCGGTTCTCCCAGATGAGAGTCTGCCTGCACTTCACCACGACACCAGACTGGCTCTCAGAGCAAACACTGCAAGACAGAAAGAAACGAGGCCTGTGAGAGTGAGATGCCTTTTCTGCTCCGCGTGCCTTATGGGCAGAGGTCGTCACATGTGAAAGCCCCTCTGAGCCCGTGGCCAGCCACCAGTCTCTTCCGCCCCGATGGCCTCCATTTTGGCAAGGAGGAAGCTGCTGGCCGTGCCACGTCAGACTCCCCAAATGCACAAAGCAAAGCTGGGGGGCCTCCCCATGCTGTTTGGAGCAGAGATTTTAGTATTGGCCTTTCGGAACTTTCCATCTGCTTGTCTGTCGCAAGGTCTTCCGTCTGCTGCCCCTGGAGGGGGCGCCTCCAATTTCACCTGCCACGGGAAGGGAGCCGTTCTTTGGCCGCAGGTTCCGCCGCTGCCGCCATCTTAGGGGAGCTCCGGATTGGCGACTCGTTCTTCCCTCGCTCCCATTTCCGTCTCCT
This sequence comes from Gekko japonicus, assembly GCF_001447785.1. Taxonomy (NCBI): domain Eukaryota; kingdom Metazoa; phylum Chordata; class Lepidosauria; order Squamata; family Gekkonidae; genus Gekko; species Gekko japonicus. Next base: position 195,496 of record NW_015170325.1, on the reverse strand, counting down.
TCTCCTCCGTCAAATGGCTGCAGCAGGCACAGGCTGCTTGTAAAACCTTGCTGCCAACGGGCACGGGGCAGTGCCAAGTCTCCTCTTAAAGAGACAAAAACCCTTTTTCTTCGCTGGGGATTAAGCTGGCCAGCTGCAGTGAGGCCGCAGACAGTGGCTCGGGTGCGGGGCGGAGGCGGCACCTTCCTCGCCACCCTCTCCGAACAATCCCGCTCTGTCTGCAGTCCTCCATCTCCCTCTCGCAGCCTCTTTGGGTCCCCAGGGGGATTCGCAGGGGAGGGATTCCTCCTTCCCCGGCCCGTCTTCCTCTTCCAGCCACCAGACCCCAGTCCCTTCACCAGTATTCCTCCTCCGACCACCGTTATCAATCCATTTGTTTATTTATGATGAATGAACGTTCAGGAAGAGCGCGTTCCTGGGTGCAGGAGCTGCCGCCGCCGCCATTCCCCTCCCCCACCAGTTTTTAATTATAGATTCAGGTACATAAAGATAGAAGGTGACAAGGTTTTGATGGCAGGATTTCGAAAATGTACAGGAAGTGCCTTTTCACTGGACTAAACTGCTGGCCCCAATAATGCTTCCGTCTGGGCTGTCCATCCTGATTTGCAGCCCCGCGAAAGACTTCTGCGAATCGGGAAGGCCGGCTGCCTTGATAGAAACGGTCGCCTGGCTCCCCCCCCCCCCCCTGTTTTGGGGTCCCCTTCCCAAGCAGGGCCAAAGTCGCAGCAGCTCACGGAGCCCTGAACTTAAGCTACTGAAAGCTTTCGTTTCATATGGCTTTCTTGAATTGGTATCCCCAACGTGGTCACGGCGTTTCCAAGCCATTCCTAATGTATTCACTGATGATGTGTGAGGGTGGAATGTCCTGCCCCCCCCACACACACACTTATGTCGTTGGCGTCTACCGGGGGCTCCCAAAGGATGCGAGAGGGGCACCGTCAGTGTTCCCTCTAAGCTGAGTGTGAGCTAGCTCACAGTTCTTTAAGCCTCCGGCTGACACATTTTTTGCCTTAGCTCAGGAAGGATGGGGCTCCAGAGCAAGCTAATTTATGCAGCAGCCAAACTGCTCGCTTACAGCTTTCGTGCCAGTAGCTCACAAAGTAGAATTTTTGCTCACAAGACTCCACAACAGAGGCAGGGATCATTTCGTAGAAAAAGAGGAGCAGGAGCTCATTAGCATAACTAATTTGCATATGCCACACCCCCTGACATCTCCGGAAGTGTGTCAGAAGGCAACACCCACCGCTCAGGCTCCACTGGACTGTTTTGGATGGCTAGCTATTGGGGGGGGGACGTGCAGATCTGTCCTCGCAGAGGAGGGAGAGCTTGTGCCTGAAGGGGGGGGGCTCTGCAACTTACTTGGCTGCTTCTTGCTCCTCATGGCCTGACTGAGGGCTGCTGGGAGCAGGGGGCAGGGCTTGTTGCATGTGCCCGCCCCTGGACTCCTTACTGCCGGAGCTCCGCTCCTGTGCCTTCCCGCAGGAAATTACCCCTGCTTTTTGTAGGAGGTTCTGTAAGAGGAGGTATTTGTGAATTTCCTGCATTGTGCAGTGGGTTGGACTAGATGACCCTGGAGGTCCCTTCCAACTCTATGATTCTGTGATTCTAAGGCCATTTTATCGGCACAGGGGTTTAAGCGGCAGGCGTTTCCTTGGGGCGGAGGGCCGGTAGAGCCGTATTGGATTTTGCGTGGCCTTTTATCTTGAGCCACGAGAAGAAGGTGGGATGGCACTATTGTAACAGACAAATCATGTGTAGCACCCTCTAATAATCAATTATAGTTACCGTACGGCAGTGTGTGTAGTATAGCCAGGAGACCCTAAGATTGTCTGGCAGTCAGAAGTTCTAGCGCTTTTTAGCGTTGTGCACCACCTGGTGGCGAGCTAGGCTTGTTTCGGAGGCAAGAGACCTTTCAGAGGTGGCTTGCCCTTGCCTGCCTCTGTGTCGCAGCCCTGGCCTTCCTCTGTGTAACACCTTCTTTTCAGGCTGGAAGGATCTGGGCCCAGTAGAGCGATGCTCCCATCATCCACGGATGCTTCGCTGTGTTTCGGGCCGCTGGCTGTCTCACTCTCCTCCTCTGCTTGTTCCGTCACGGGCTAAAAGAGACGGGCCTCTCGAGGGCCAGTTCAGATGCAGGATTCCAGTCCTCCTGCTTTCAGTTACGTGTTTGTGCGCATGCGCTTACGAAAAAACATCCGGTTTGTAACAGGATGTGGATGGATGTGGATGGATGCCGGATGCCATGGGATACTAGTGCTCCCGCGATCGGACGCCCAACTGACTTGGCAGGTGGAAATCCCTGTGCCTGCGGAAAAGTCTCGTCTGGATCCAAGCCAGTACTGTGTGCAGTTCTGGTCACCACACCTTAAAAAGGATATTATAGCTTTGGAAAAAGTGCAGAAAAGGGCAACTCGAATGATAAAAGGGTTGGAACACTTTCCCTATGAGGAAAGGTTAAGGCGCTTAGGGCTCTTGAGCTTGGAGAAAAGACGACTGAGGGGTGACATGATCGAGGTTTATAAGATGATGCATGGGAAAGAGCAGGTAGAGAAAGAGGTACTTTTCTCCCTTTCTCACAATACAAGAACTCCTTGTGGGCACTCCATGAAATTGCTGAGCGGCCGGGTTAGAACGGATAAAAGGAAGTCCTTCTTCACCCAAAGAGTGATTAACACTTGGAATTCACTGCCACAGGAAGTGGTGGCAGCTACAAGCATGGACGGCTTCAAAAGGGAATTAGATAAGCATATGGAGCAGAGGTCCATCAGTGGCTATTAGCCACAAGGTATAGATAGGGACTCTGGGGCAAGTGATGCTCTGTCATCTTGGTACTTGGGGGGGGGGCAACAGTGGGAGGGCTTCTGATGTCCCGGCCCCACTGTTGGACCTCCTGATGGCACCTGGTATTTCTGGCCACTGTGTGATACAGAGTGTTGGACTGGATGGGCCTTTGGCCTGATCCAACATTGGCATCTCTTATGTTCTTATGTTCTTAGTGCTGCCCCGCGGAACTGCGCATGCGCTCAAACGCGAAATGCTTGCCGCGCCGCTTCTTTGCCACGCTCCAGCATCGCCGTGCGATCGCCAGCTAACAGCCTAAGCATGAAGCTTCGGGGGACCATGCGATCGGGGTGCCACGCTTTATTTTGCTCCGGGGTGAACAGCCACGCACACCACCACCCCCGCGTTATCCAGCCGTGCGACTGGGGCCCGAGATGGGCGGCCGTGTTAGTCTGTCCGTAGCAGGAGAAAAGAGCAAGAGTCCAGCGGCACCTTAAAGGCTCACAACTTTTGTGGCGGGGAAAGAGCTTTCCCCTGAGTCACTGCCCACTTCCTCCGGTTCAGAGGAAGCGAGCGGCGACTCACGAAAGCTCCTCCCCTGCCACCATTGCACGGCCTGTTTCTAGGTGCTGGAGACAGAAGCAGCGTTGCCCAGGGCCTCAGTCTGGAGGGCTGGTGGCTAGAAGGGCGGCTGGCAGCGACAGAGGCGAGGGAAGGCGGACCTGCGCCGAGGGAGGGAGAGCCTCTGCTCTGACGTCTGGGGCCCCACGGGCTTTTGTGGCCTCCGGTGCCCTTTCTTCACACTCCGGTTCAGGCCAATCATATCATAAGCATTTTTCCAAACCCCTGATGCAGAGGCTGCTTATTGACGGAGAAGCCGTACGGGATTGGCAACGCGCGGTCAATAATGAACCAGCCTCCCAGTTTCAGAGAAAAACAGACTTTACCGTTTGCCTGAGTTAAAAAAAATATATCCAGTATAGCCATATGTTACTGGAAGACCGAGGTAAGTTACAGTAACTGTCCCAGGATATTTACATGGAGACGTTTCCCTCTGGTCTGCCTGCAGGCCTGTTTCCAGGAGAAGAGGAAGAGGAATGTGCCCGTGAGCTCCTTTGCGTGTGATCCCAGTGGAGGGGAGGGACAGGGGGCGTGGGGGGGAGGGGGGCGCCGCCTCGAGAACTGAGTGCCCGAAGGTATGAAACGGTGGGGGGGGGCTTCCTTTAAGACCCCCACCGTTGTCCCACCACCTAATGTTTGTCCCTGTCCTCTCAGGCTCTGACACAGTCTTGGGTCCCCCTCTAGATGGAGCAGGTGGTCTTTGCTGGAGACCTCGGGCAGCTCTGCTGTGTCTCATTTCTTTTGCTTGCTTTTAATGGGGGGCGGGGGGGCGGGTGAGGACCCAGGCCACTGCGTGTGGGGAAGGGGCACGCACACATGTGGGTCCTGTTGGAAAGAGCCAGATTCCAGTAGCACCGTATAGAGTCATAGAGTCACAGAGTGGAAAGGGGCCAGACAGGCCATCGCGTCCAACCCCCCTGCCCAATGCAGGACCAGCCTACAGCATCCCTGACACATATCCGTCCAGCCTCTTCTTGAAAGCTGTCTGTGAAGGGGAGCTCCCCACCTCCCCGGGCAGCCGATTCCACCTTTGAACCACTCTGTGTTTGTGAAAAAAGTGTTTTCCTCATGTCCAGCTGATACCCTTCTGCATGGAATCTAAACCCATTGCTTCGGGTCCTCTCCTCTGCTGCCCACTGGAACGGCTCCTTGCCCTCCTCCAAACGACGGCCTTTCAGATATTTACACAGAGCAATTGTGTCCCCCCTCAATCTCCTCTTCTCTGAACCTTAAAAGACTAACAACATTTGTGGCAGGCGAGAGGAGCTTTTGTGAGACCGGCCAAAACAGCCATTTTCTCCAGGGGAAATTATCTCTGTTGTATGAAGACGAGTTGCAATTCCGAGGAATCCCCAGGCTTTGCCTGGAGATTGGCAACTCCAGAAGCAGGGCTTCTGCACTCCGGGTCGCTTTCTCTAGCGGGGCATGTGGAAGAGCCAGCAGATACTGTGAGGGAGAACGTGAGCCCCCCCCGCCCCCCCCCCGTCGCTTTCCAAGAGGATGGGGAGAGGTATCACCCGGGTGAGGAACTCCCGCTCTGAACTAGCCCTGGACCCATATCAGGGAGAGAGAGAGAGAGAGAGGAGGAGGAGGAGGAGGAGGAGGAGGAGGAGGTGTCAGGTCTGGGGCAATGTGCAGCCACCGACACCTGGAGGGCAGGGAAAGGCCTGTAGTGTCCAGCTCCTTCCAGACTCTCTGGAAGGCTGAGGCCTGGCCAGGTCCCTCTAAGCTGTGGGGGCTTGTGAGCAAAAATTCCACTTTGTGAGCTCCTGGCATTAAAGTTGTGAGCGAGCGATTTGGCCGCTGCATGGATTAGTTTGCTCTGGAGCCCCATCCTTCCTGAGCCGAGACAAAAATGGGTGAGCCGGAGGCTTAAAGAACTGTGAGCTGGCTCACACTCAAGTGGCTCAAGTGGTTAAGACGCTGAGCTGCAGACGGGAAGGTTGGTAGCTCAGCAGTTCAAGACCTGAGTGTCGCAAGACGGAGTGAGCTCCCGTCTCTAGTTCCAGCTCCTGCCAACCTAGCAGTTCGAAAGCAAGACATTGCAAGTAGATAAATAAATACCACTTCGGTGGGAAGGGAGCAGCGTTCCGTGCGCCTCGGCGTCTAGTCATGCCGGCCACATGACCACGGAAACGTCTTCGCCCTGCCATTACCCTCCATCCGTCTCCTCTCAAGCGTGGAGGCGACCTTACAACAGACCCAGTTGGGTGTTGTGGTTATGTGCGCAGACCCTAATCTGGGAGAACCAGGTTTGATTCCCCACTCCGCCTCCACCTGCACCTGCTGGATGACCTTGAGCAAGCCTTAGTTCTGTCAGAGCTGTTCTTGAAAAAGAGCAGTTTCTGTCAGAGCTCTCAACCCCACCAACAGAGCCAGTTTGGTGTAGTGGTTAAGTGCGCAGACTCTAATCTGGGAGAACCGGGTTTGATTCCCCACTCCTCCGCTTGCACCTGCTGGCATGACCTTGGGCAAGCCATAGCTCTGGCACAGCTGTCCTTGAAAAAGAGCCGTTTCTGTCAAGATCTCTCTCAGCCCCACCTGCCTCACAGGGTGTCTGTTGTGGGGAGGGAAAGGAGTTTGTAAGCCGCTCTGAGACTCCTTCAGGTAGTGAAGGGCGAGGTATAAATCCAGCCCCCGCCTCCTCCTCCTCTTCTTCTTCCTCCTCCTCCTCTTCTTCTTCTTCTTTGCCAGGAAGGGCTAGTTAGAAGCAAAATGCATAAGTAAGTGGGCGATTATAGCTGAGCGTGGATTAAGGTGACTGGTAAGATCTATGAATGGCAATAAATTACCATACAAATACAAGAGTTAACAAACAGATGTGAGAACGAAGTTTGAGTCCAATTGCACCTCCAAGAAAAACAAAATTCAATTCTGGGTATGAATGAGAATGGAGAGACTTAGCATATGTAGACGCACACAGCCTTCAGGTACACTGAAACTGATTTCCTCAAATATACGTATTGGGGGGGGGGGGTTGGTTGCCAGGCAGAGCTAATTAGAGTCAAGATGCATAAGTAACTGAGCAGTAAATATAGCTAAGATTGGGACATGTAAATAGCAGCAAAGTGGCATACAGATAATAAAGGAGTTAACGACAGACGGGAGAACTACGTTTGAGTCCAGTGGCACCTGTAAGACCAACAAAGCTTGATTTCTTGGTATAAGTGAGAACTGAGTGACTTAGCATGTGTAGTGAGCTGAGAAGCTGATCTCTCTGTTAAGCCCTGGGGGCTCCATTCTCTTGAGTGTTGTAATAACTTGTAATTCAGCAGTCTCCTGTTCCCGTCTGTTTCTGGAGTTCGTTTGCGATAGAACAGCTAGTACTTTGAGGTCCCCCATTGAGTGCCCCGGGAGGCTGAAACGTTCCCCTACAGGTTTCTCAGCCTTGTGATACTTGATGTCAGATTTGCGTCCATTTATCCTTCGGCGTAGGGTTTGACCTGTTTGTCCTATGTAGAGAACTGAAGGGCACTGCTGGCATTTAATGGCATACACAATATTGGAAGACGATCAAGTAAATAAGCCTGAGAACCTTTGCTTGCACACAGACAGCCTCCCAGTCTCAAACAACTCCTCACCTACAATAATACATCTAATCTGAACATGGACACTGGTACCAGAGCTTGCAGTAAACCCAGATGCCAACTTTGCTGCCACATAGACCCAAACAACATGATCACTGGACTTAACAACATCAACAACGCCATCTCAGGCATATTGGTGGATCATGAGCCAGTCTCTCTCTCTCTCTCTCTCTCTCTCTCTCTCTCTCTCTCTCTCTCTCT
>NW_015170325.1:181989-188282 GCF_001447785.1 Gekko japonicus | reverse complement strand
CCTCCCTCCCTAGATTAAAATGTATCAGTAGAAAAGAGCCAGAGTCTAGTAGGGGCACAAAAACTAGCAAAATTTGTGGCAGGGGAGGAGCTTTCGTGAGTCACGGCTCGCTTCTTCAGATATTCACCCTTCCTAGTCTTTCCTCACTCCAGCTCTGAAAGAACTAGGGCTTGCCCAAGGTCACCCAGCAGGTGCGAGTGGAGGAGTGGGGAATCAAACCCGGTTCTCCCAGATTAGAGTCCGCGCACTTCACTACGACACCAAACTTGCTTGCTGGCATGCACGTCCTTCACCAGGTGCTGTACATTGGAACACACCCCTCCTGCCCCTGTGAGAGTGCAGGGGCATGGGGTGCACCACCCTTTGGTTCTGATTTATCGGCTGCCCAGCTCACAGAGTGCCGTTTGTGAGGACCAGAGAGTTATGAAGCTGCGGCTCCAGCAAGGAGGACAAGACATCCCCCCCCCCCCCCCCCCCCTCGTAAATCCAACACTGTAAGTGTCTGGGAGAGAAAATACACCCATCACAGACACACCATCAATCTCCATTTTATGGCCGACACAGTCCCAGTTGGCAGCAGAGCAACCTATCTCCGCCGCCTCGCCCCCCCGGGCACACCCCTGGGTTCTTCTGTGAACCTGTGTGCAGATGTGTTACGTGTCCATAGCGCATGCCCGTGAAGATGCCGTTAGTCTCTGTCTGTGCGTTATGGGGGTGCCGATCTGTATATGTGCCGATCTGTCATCTTTGCCCAATGAAAATAAGGGAAAGCCTTGCGGAAAGGAAACAGCAAAGCCAACTTAGAGGAAATTAAAGAGATTTCTGAAATGTCATCTGTGTGTCCGGTGCATCTCTCCGGAGACAGATTAATCTTGAGAAGAGCCCTTGGCCCCAAACATGATTCAGGAGATCTGTGATCAGATGTTTCTGACACTTGGATGTTATGTTCAAGGCTCTGGATTCGATCAGAGCAGAGGGAAAAAGTGCCTTGTTATGTTCCCTGCAACATTTTCATGATCTAATTTTCATGCACGCACTCAGGTATCTGTCGGTTTTTGCTTAGCAGGGGTTTAGACTGGGGGAAACCATGTGGACAAGGTTAGGCCAGGGGTGTCAAACATGCGGCCCGGGGGCCGGATCAGGTCCCCAGAGGGCTTCTATCAGGACCGCAGTGGAACTGGCTGTCTTCTGCTTTTTCCAGTTCTGCATCATCGTAGGTTTGCAGCTTATAGATACACACCTGAACAGCATACTCAAGATTGCAACAGCACAGACATTTAGATGCAATCATTCAGAGCCAGAGGTGTCAGTTATCAGACACTGTTAAATAAACAAAATATTTATTTATATCCTGCCCATCCTGCGAACAGGCTCAAGGCGGCTAACAAAGCGGTACTGTTGGGTTTTAAAAATTGGTTTTTAGCAGAGATAAAATAGCTTAGCAGTGCCAGAGTAAAATAATTCAGACTCAGAGTCCATGTGTGTTTAAAATAGAAAGTTTTTACTACATTCTAGCGTAGGGAAGGGTAACTGGGATGAAAATAACAACAGAGCTAAATTCCCTACATCCTTACACTACAAAGACAAGACTAGAAGAGAGCTATGGCTTCTCTTTCTTTCTCCTTGAGAACTCTAAACAAAGACGGGAAGAGGAGCCATAAAATGCTAAAACACTTTGACACTATCACTCCAATCAAACTCCTAGATCAGGGAGAATTTTCCCGGGCTTGTAGTCCTAAACTAACATTGGTTACATGGGAAACGTGATTTCCTGTGAGCAACACAAACAAACATTTAACCCCAGATATACTGAGTGTTTTTAATGTGTAATACCCAACAGGTACAATGTACCTGATTGGCATAACCATAAAAATTTAAAACAGCATAAAACACATACTCATTCATATTACATAATTTAACAGCAATAAAGTGCTCGCAGTAATAAAGCTTAGATGGCGTGCTTTCCAGATCTAAATCCACGTTGTCCGTCCAATCATCATCCCTCAAGCCGATGGGCCTAGCGACACAACTGGGCCAGTCCTAGGATCCGGAAGTTCAATAGGATCATTGATGGTAACAATAGTGGCGGCTCCTATTTAAAGGCCTGGCGGAAGAGCTCCGTCTTGCAGGCCCTGCGGAACTGTAAAATATTGCAAGGGTGCTAATGTGTGGTGTGGTGTGGAATCTCAGCTGCTGCGTGTGCTAGTTCGGCCTGTGCGAGCCTTTGGCGACCGTGCGTCTGACAGCAAACACTCCCAGACAGGGCTCTTTTTGTAGAAAAAGCCCAGCAGGAACTCATTAGTATAACAGGCCACACCCAACAACAGAAACTCATTAGCATATTAGGCCACACCCCTGACAACACAGCTCATTAGCACATTAGGCGCACCCCCACGTTACCAGAAGTGTGGTTATCCAGCCACACCCACCTTTTGCTTGTTACTCTGTTTACCTTGTTTGTTGTCAAAACTCAGGGCTTTTTGCATGTTAGGCCACACACCCCTAATGTAGCCAATCCTAATGAGTTTCTGCTGTTGGGTGTGGCCTATTATGCTAATGAGTTCCTGCTGGGTGTGGCCAACTTGGGAGCCAGCCAGAACTCCATTCCTGTGCGTTCCTGCCCAAAAATAGCCCTGCTCCCAGACATTTTTACAAATGGTGGCGGTGGGAAGGGCCGTCCAGTCGGCCCCATAGGGTTTTCTAAGGAAAGAGACAAACAGAGGTGGTTGGCCATCGCCTGCCTCAGCTTCGGGACCTCGGTGGTCTCCCATCCAAGTACTAACCACGGCCGACCCCTACTTAATTTCTGAGTTTTGATGAGGTCGGGTTAACGTGGGTTATGCAGGTCAGGGCAGAAGAAATTGGATTCACACCCCTCCCTTCACTACCCAAAGAGCGGCTTATAATCCCTCCCCCTCCCCACAACAGACTCCCTGTGAGGTAGGTGAGGCTGAGAGAGCTCTCCTGAGAACCATTCCTGAGAGAACAGCTCTGAGAGAACTTGTGACTGACCCAAGGTCACCCAGCAGGTGCAAGTAGAGGAGGAGTGGGGGAATCAAACCCGGTTCTCCCAGATTAGAGTCTGTGCTCCTAACCACCACACCAAACTGGCTCTCCAGGTGGCAGGTGCTGTGAAAGAGCCAGTTTGGTGTAGTGGTTAAGTGCGTGGACTCTAATCTGGGAGAACCGGGTTTGATTCCCCCACTCCTCCTCTACTTGCACCTGCTGTCCTTGAGAAAGAGCAGTTTGTGTCAGAGCTCTCTCAGCCCCACCACCTCACAGGGTGTCTGTGGTGGGGAGGGGAAGGGAAAGGAGTTTGTCAGCCGCTCTGAGACTCCAAGTGAAGGGCGGGGTGTAAATCCACACTGGAGAGCCACTACTGGTCTGAGTGGACAGTACTGACCTTGATGGATCAGGGGTCTGATGCAGGAGAAGGCAGCGTCATTTGGTCATGGGGTAGTAGCCAGACCCGTACCCAGGATTTCGGGGCTTGTGGGGCAGGTTTTTTTGTCATGAGGCTGAAGTTCTCAGTGCAGAAAGAAAAGCCATTTGGCCAATAGAAAGCTGTGACCAGGACAGATCTCTAAATTGCAAGCTGTCCTCCGCTTTAGACGACAGTTCTCAGCTGCTGCAAGTTAATCACTTCTGCCAGCTGAAGCAACACTTTTGGTAACGAGCCAGCAGGTGGGGCTGATGACTTCTATAGTCAAGCAAGCTAACAAGTAGGCAGAAGAACTCTCTTAAAGGAGACCAGTTTCTTGACACAGAGTTAGAAGGGATCCTAGAGGTCACCTACTCCAACCTCCTTGCTCAGTGCAGGAATTAGTCAGCTACAGCGCCGCTCTCTGCTTAAAGGAGTGCCTGCCTTTGAAAATGTTTTAAAATGACTGAAAAAAGCATTTACAGGAGAAATTCTCGTGGGGCTGTGCCTTTAAGGAAGGGGGCGGAGGCCCGAAAAGCCCCACCGTGGCTAGGGGCCTGGTAGTAGCCCCATGAAGGATAGCACTCCCTTGGGGCGAGGCACAAGATCTACGCTGTAGATGGTAGTGGAAATCAAGGTGGGGCACCGTGTTGCATCCATCCCTGTGCATGCGATGAGGGTGTGACGGACTAGTGCTCCCTGCCTGGCTGACCGTGGCAGGGAGCATGTGCCAGCCAGCATGCTTGCAGTGGATGACTGGAAGCAAAGGCACGGGGCTATTTTGGGAAGGTTGATGCAGGCGCCGCGGGCCGGTGTGTGCGTGAGGGCCTCTCCTTCGTGCTCCCAGCCTGCTGTCCACAGGTCACTGCGGCAACGCTTCCAAAAGGAGCAAACTCTGCAATGGAAAAGAAATCAGGTCCTGCCTGTCCAAATCCAACTCTTCCAACTTTCCTAGAGGGCTGCCAAGATGCGGGCCAGAGACTCCCCTTCGAGCCTTAAATCTGCTGCTCTGCGGGGGAGGGGGGCTGTCCGCTGGCCCCTCCCCTGCCGGTGGCCACAAGTGGTTCCAGGTGTTGCAGGAGGCGGTCAGGGGATCTACAAGGCAAGAGAAGAATCTGGTGAGGGAAGGAGGGAAGGAAGCCCCAGCTGCCGAGTCCGCTGAAGGAAAGAGTCAGATGAGAAGGAGGAGAAGAGAAGAGATTGCATTTATACCCCCTGCCCTTCACTACCCAAGGGAGTCTCAGAGCGGCTTACAAACTCCTTTCCCTTCCCCTCCCCACAACAGACACCCTGTGAGGGAGGTGGGGCTGAGAGAGCTCTCTAGAGAACTATCCTTGAGAGAACAGCTCTGAAGGAACTTGTGACTGACCCAAGGTCACACAAGCAGCTGCATGTGGAGGAGTGGGGAATCAAACCCGGTTCTCCCAGATTAGAGTCCGCGCTCCTAACCACAATACCAAACTGGCTCTCAGTTGAAGGGCCCGGTTGTGGTACACGCGGGGACGAGCAGACCCCCCTCGCTCTCTCTGCAGGCTTCCCTATTCCTCTCGGGAGCTGGCCCTGGGAAGGCGCACTCCCTCCCTCTCTCTTTGGGGGAGGTGTGGCAGGGGAGGCTGTGGGCAGTGGAGCGTATGAGGTGGCCCCCGTGTGGCCCCATGGACTGGATAGAGAGGAGGCTGGGCAAATAGTTCCATAAAGGTACCTGGCTGGACTCGAACTCTGTTCCGTTGCTTCAAGCCCACCTGGCTCCCCACCACCTGAATCTAGTCCCAGAAAGTGTTTTTGGTTGCTTGGCATTTGATCTCTTGGTCGGTTCAGCTGCTGCCTCCTGATAAGGAGATATTTGGAGTAGGGAAAAGCACTTTCAAGCGCTTCTGGAAATCACAGTCCTTGAAGAAAAGACGAGTGAGCTGGACATACGCATACCCGACTTTGGCCGGGCGACACACCGCTGGGTGTGGGGAGAGTGGTCTGTCCTCCCACATCGCACTGATCTGTAGAGGTGGAAAGGGACACTGAGGAGTTCCTTGTCTCACAGTTGAGCTGGGATGGGTTTTTTCGCAGCTCCAAGAGTAATGCAGTTGTGGAGATTCACTCTTCCAGTAGACCGCAAAGCCAGCCTTTTCCGGAAGCATCGCGGAATACCCTGTCCATTCCGTGGGGGTCAAAGTGCCATGTTCCTGTCTCCAACCTAGGCCTCTGTGGGCCACAGGTTAAAAATCTGCATCATTCCAGACTGCCTTGGGAGGTGGTGGAGGCTCCTTCGCTGGACGTTTCCAAGCGGAGGAGGCTGGACGACCATCTTTCGTGTATGTTCTAGGGCCATCTTTCGGCTGTGCCCCTGCAGAGTGCAGGGGGTGGGACTAGATGACCTGCAAGAGCCCTTCCAACTCCCACATTCTATGATTCTAGGTACACAAGCAAATTGCCTTTTGACTTCCGAGTGGCAAAATGCTTAAGGCCTGCACTCACGGAAGGGCCCAGCGGATATTTGTGCCTAGCCTTGGACGTTCTGTGTTGCTTTTGTTATTCGCCGGCCCAAACAGTTCCAGAGAGACGCGCAAGCTACAGTCCGGACTAGGGTTCTCCTCGGTGGCCACCTTCCGTTTGAAGAGGTCACCTTAGAACGTCACACTGTATAAAAGCAGTTGTTTGCATGTCGGAACATCTCTTCATTTGAGTCAAGCCTTGACTGAGACCGATTCCGCAAAAACAGTCGATCCACCCTCGGTCTTCCGTTTCCTCCAGTTGTACTGCACAATTCCCCACTATTTCCTGCGTGGCGGCATTTCGACCCACATCTCCCCTCCCCCCCGATTTCCCCCACGTCTTCTTGACCCTTGTTTTTTAGGACCAAGATGTCGCGGGGGGG
>NW_015170325.1:154173-181978 GCF_001447785.1 Gekko japonicus | reverse complement strand
GGGGGGGGGAGATGCGGGTCAAAATGTGGCCGTGCAGCAAATAGTGGGAAATTGATCGGTACAACCAAGGGAAACGGGAGACCAGGGGTGGAACGACTGCTTCTGCGGAATCGGTCACAATATTACCTGCGCAAAGCGAGTGCGACTTTGCGGCGTTTCCTGCCCAAGGATACTTTCTTTGGCTGGATTTTTTAGGAGAGTCATGGCAGAACAAGGGGAAGTCCAAATGCTGCCACTGAGAAGACAATGGTCCCTCAGGGCTGGAGTCAGTATGTGTGAGGAGGAGATAATGCCGGTAATAGCTCTTCTGTGCCCACCTGTTAAACCGTGAGCTCAGGCTCTGAAACAGCCATCCATCAGTAGATAGAAACTGGGGTAAGTTGGGAGGTTTCCATATGTCTAGGGCAGGGGTCCCCAATGTGGGGCCCATCGGCACCATGACACCCACTGATACTTTGGTGCCCACCAAATCATAGAATAGAATCATAGAGTTGGAAGGGACCTCCAAGGTCATCTAGTCCAACCCCATGCACAGTGCAGGAAATTGACAACGACTTCCCCCCCCCTGTGGGAGCCAGCAAAGCTTCTAATTGGTGGGGCCAGCAGAGCTTCTAATCGGTCACTAGAGATCTGACCGATACTGCCAGGTGGGTGTTCCTTAGCTAGCTCAACACGTATACTTGGGTGTATGCAAGGAAATATCTGTTCACCCTGTTAAACAGAGCATCTGCCTGAAATGCCGCAGAGCTACCATCAGAGTTATGCATAACCTCACTCCCTGACATTTTGTGGTTGCCTCATCCTACTGTGGTGGCCATTTTGTGGTTGTGCCCACCACCCTGTGTCTGGTTTCCAGAGGCTAAAAATAAGGCTGGGTACACCTGGCCGAGGGCCCTACAGAGAAGCAGCATGCCGGATGGAATGGAGGTGTCTCCCAGCCCACCCCGTCTTGCTCGAATGCACACGAAAGGGGGAGGTAACGTTTCCAAGACTCTCCACCCCATATTTTACCTCCTGTGAGAGGCAGAGCTCAGAGATTCCTGGTTCCCAGAGGCGGCTGCTTCCGTTCATCTGCAGAGCGGTCGGGTTAGAACGGATAAAAGGAAGTACTTCTTCACCCAAAGAGTGATTAACACATGGAATTCACTGCCACAGGAAGTGGTGGGTGCTACAAGCATGGACAGCTTCAAAAGGGAATTAGATAAGCATATGGAGCAGAGGTCCATCAGTGGCTATTAGCCACAAGGTATAGCTAGGGGCTCTGGGGCAAGTGATGCTCTGTCATCTTGGTGCTTGGGGGGGGGGGGTCAACAGTGGGAGGGCTTCTAATGTCCTGGCCCCACTGCTGGACCTCCTGATGGCACCTGGTGTTTTTGGCCCCTGTGTGACACAGAGTGTTGGACTGGATGGGCCTTTGGCCTGATCCAACATTGGCGTCTCTTATGTTCTTATGTTCTTATGTTTTAAACGTCCAGCTTTCTTTGTTTGTCGTTTAACCCAGATCAAGTCCAGGGATGTCCGAATGAAACAGGGCATCGTTTCGACTCAGCTTCAGGCTGAAATCGGGGTGAAGGGAGGGTTGGTCGAGCTCTTGGCGGGCATTTGGCAAGGGGGGGGCGCCCCATTGCTCCTCCTGGGATCTCTCAGCTGCCCCCACGGATGGAGTCTGTCCTTCTTGGGTCATAGAATCATAGAATGTTAGAGTCGGAAGGGACCTTGCAGGTCATCTAGTCCAACCCCCTGCACTCTGCAGGAGCATCACCGAAAGAGAGCCCTACGTAGTCGTGTGTCAGGACTAGCGGTGGGTCGAGCTTTCTGCTTCTCAGGCAGGTTTTGGAAGACAAAGGAAGAAGAAGAAGAAGAAGAAGAAGAAGAAGAAGAAGAAGAAGAAGAAGAAGAAGAAGAAGAAGAAGAAGAAGAAGAAGAAGAAGAAGAAGAGACTGGATTTATACCCCGCCCTTCACTGTCTGAAGGAGTCTCAGAGCGGCTCACAACCTCCTTTCCCTTCCCCTCCCCACAGCAGATACCCTGTGAGGCAGGCGGGGCTGAGAGAGCGCTCTTGAGAACTGCCCTTGAGAGAACAGCTCTAACAGAACTACGGCTTGCCCAAGGTCATCCAGCAGCTGTGAGTGGCGAAGTGGGGAATGAAACCCGGTTCTCCCAGATTTGAGGCCTGCAGATTTCAGGGTGGAGCCTGGGGAGTTGAGGGCCCTCAGTGGGGTACAAGGCCACAGAGTCCACCCTCCAAAGCATCCATTTTCTCCAGGGGAACTGTACTCTGTAGTCTGGAGATGAGCTGTAATTCCGGGGAACCCCCAGGTCCCGCCTGGAGGCTGCTGGCATCCCTATGTGTGATCATGTGGAATAGCTTTTCTGTGCCATTCGACTGGGAGCCACTCGGAAACTCCTTCAGGTAGTGGAGACCGGGGTTGTTAAATAGCGGGTTCCATGGGTGAGCTCAACTTTATTGGTGATTTCAGCAAGAGCAAGACAAAATCCCCAGAGCCTTAGCTCTGTTAGAGAGCATGCAGTTGCCACACCCAGACACACCCCACTCCCAATGATAGGCTATTTACATAACATTACTACTTGATCGGTTACTTCCAGAGTCCTGGTTGGCTATTGTTCTTGTGCTCCAAGCTCAGCCAGTCTCTGGCGTGACAGTCCAGGAATGGCTTAGTCCCAATAGATAACAGGGGTATAAAACCGACCCTTCTTCTTCATTCAGTCCCACTGTTTTGAAGAGCAGAACCGCCTCCTCTTCCACACTGCCATGTACATTTCTTTCATGACAGTGGAAGGAACTCCATGAAAGGAAAAACCCCTCTCCTATCTATACAGCCGATCTGTGGCAACCACACTGATAATGGGGGGGAGCTCTGCCTGGGACCCTCCTCCACGAGGCCGCCTGAAGCCAGAAAGGAAAACAAAATCATGATTTATTCATTCTGAAGCCACTCCCCAGGGCTCCTCTCCCTCCGTCGTGTTTAAGAATTTATCTCCAATCTGTCCCTGGGCTACGGAAAGCCGCACTCCTCCGTCCGTTTGTCAGTTGCCTGCTGCCGGCATTGTGGGAGCCCTTCTCGCCGCCAGCACTAAAATGGCTGCCAAGACTTAAAATGGCTGCCAGCAGTTGCAAGGCCGAAAGGGAACCGGGTGCCGGAGCCAACTTTGCGAGGGGAAGAGGGAGAGGAAGGGGGGGAAGACAGAACCGGCTCGGAAATCGTTCCTTCGTGCTTCCACAGCTGCTGCAGGGTACCAAGTCCGTGTGCCTGGCTTCTTTTTCCTTTGCTTTGGCGCTGAGAGAGGTAAACTTGCAGCGTTGTTGACATAGGTAACTGGAGTTCCACAGCTGGCCAAGTCTGGAGAGGAAGGGGAACGGGGCAGTTAACTCTTCCGAGTTCTGAAGCCGAGTGAGGACTGACAGCCCATGTCGGAGCAGCGGAAAAATTCACGATAGCAGAACCCTTCCCTCTTGTGTTTTACCTTCCCCGGTCTTTTTGTAACTGGGGGAAATGATCAATAAACCGCAGTCGTCTTTGCACGCCGGAGACTGTGGGCTCTGGCACGGAGACGTGCAAACCCGAGCTTCCGCTTGGAGGAAAACGTTGCACGTTTCTCACCTTTATATGGGGGCTACTTCCACACGGAAGCGGTTCTCTGCGAGACGATTCACAACGGCCACCGGCAATGCTCCCTCTAAGCTGTGGAGTCCTGTGAGCAGAATTTCTACTCGGTGAGCCACTGGCATTAAAGTGGTGAGCAAGCGATTTGGCTGCTGGATGAATTAGTTTGCTCTGGAGCCGTCCTTTCTGAGCGAAGACAAAAATCTGTGAGCTGGAGGCTAAAAAACGGTGAGCTAGCTCGCACTAACTCAGCTTAGAGGGAACACTGGCCACCGAGTGGGCACACAACAGTTTCCCTTGTGCGGTCCTTACTTGCCCCTTTCGGCCACCATTCCCCTCGCTCCACCAGAGGGTTCCCCCTCTCCCAACCCATCCAAGTGGGAATTGCTAGCTCGCTGTGTGTCACAACCTTATAATGACCCCTTGCCAGAATCTTAACTCGTCTGTGCGAAGGCTCCCTGAGCAGGGAGTCTTCATTCCAAAAAGTCAAGCTTTTCCTCATTTCACTTGAGCATCGTCCACACTGCCTCCGCTTTCCTATAGACTACAACAAGGTTTCAAAGTAGGTCTCTGTTGCTGTGGGAGGGAGGGAGGGAGGGAGGGAGGGGCTTCCCTAAGATCGCTGAACGAGGTTCGAACTCGGGTGCCCCCCAGTTTATGGTTCCTTCCGCCTCGCAGCTGTTCCACTTGACCAACTTGCCCGGCTGACTCTGAGCCCGTCTTCCTGTGGGACATTCCGTGGCTCACAGCATGCTTGCTTCAGAGCCCGGGGTTTTCCCTGACAGGAAATGGCCAAGGTGGGCCTCGCCTTTCTGTTCTCTGGGGTTGGAGAGGAATGATTAGCGGATGAATGCGGAGGCCTTCGGGGAGAGCCATTCTTGGGTTATGAGAAAGCCTAGAGCAGGGGTGTCGAGCTCATTTGTTATGAGGGCCAGATCTGACATAAAGGAGACCTTGTTGGGCCGGGCCAGGTCTGTCATAACATGTAATGCCAGGTAGCAGAGATATAAACTTTATAAAGGACACAGACACAAAGGGTGTTTTTTTTACTTAAAATAAAAACATGCTTAAAACATCTGCACTCTTGCAATAGTTTGTTTATTTAACAGTGTCTGATACTGACACCTCTTGCTCTGAATTACTGCATCGAAATGTCTGTGCTGTTGCAATCTCGAGTATGCTGTTCACGTGTGTAAGCTTCAAACCTGTGATGATGCAGCAGTAGCAGAACTGGAAGAAGCAGCAGAAGACAGCCAGTTCCACTGCGGTCCTGAGAGAAGCCCTGATCCGGCCCCCGGGCCACATGTTTGACACCCCTAGCCTAGAGTCATTGTGTGGAAGAGGTGAATGTGGGGGGGGGCACGAATAGCACCGTTTGGGGGACAAAACCGTGGGAGCCCTTGAAGTGCAGCCAAGGGAGCAGAAGCCGTGGGGCGGTGTGTCCCAAGGGAAGGCGCGTTACCCAAATGGCCACTCTCTCTGGCTCCTTCTGCCCTCTGCCATCCAAGGGCACCTTGGGAAACCCAGCCCCCTTGGTAGGAGTGGGGAGGGGCCAGGGGGAGGGTCTCTCACTAGATGGACCCTGAGGATGCTGAGGAACCGCCAAGCGAGGGGTGTCCGTGCACATCTTGGCCACGGTGCCTGCCAGTCTCCGCAGGGAAGGAGCCACTGCGCGAGGCGGGTGCAGGGCAGTCGGCAGCCTTTCCCTCTCTCCCTTGCCTTCGGGTCCTCCTCCTCCTCCTCCGCAGCCAAAGCGCCG
This sequence comes from Gekko japonicus, assembly GCF_001447785.1. Taxonomy (NCBI): domain Eukaryota; kingdom Metazoa; phylum Chordata; class Lepidosauria; order Squamata; family Gekkonidae; genus Gekko; species Gekko japonicus. The sequence continues at coordinate 176,593 of NW_015170325.1, read as the reverse complement.
GAGAAGGCCTTCTGCCTCCAGCGCTGCTCTGTCCTGGGCACCCTCCGTCAGGCCGGTGACGTTTGCAGCAGCACTTCCCAGGGGTGGTCACTCCCTGGGAAGAGACAAAAACAAGTGTAGTTAACAGACTCGCCAGTTACAACTTGCCAAAAAGCTGAAGAACATGTAATAGAGGATAATGTATACAGAGTAGCTACAGTGAAAACGTACAGAATGTAAACAGTGGAGAACTGGTATGTGCTACAATGTCTAAACAAAGGGGAACTACTAAATAATTCGACGTTGTGTCCGGATGTTTCATAACAACGTTTCAAAGTTCATCCTTCATCAGGGTGTTCCCGTTAAGCTGCTACGGTTTAAATACTCTTACTGACATGCACTGGGAACAGTAGCAATCCAATTCACAATCGGATGCCAATCTCCCACTGCAGGTCTGAAGCTATTGAAGGTGATTGCCTGTTGGGCATTGACCTCCTGGAAATTGCAACGCAGGGGTCTTGGACTGGCTTAGAATGGGTCAAATGGGGCAACCGCACCCCTCGTCCGGCAAACCCCTTCCTTTGTGGCTGTCTTGAGACTGAAGAGAAGGGTGTGGGGAGGCCTAGAGAGGTAGAAGGAGAAGAAGTCCTACTGCTGAAAGGCTGCATAGTTGACAACCGTTTAAGCTTCATCACGAGTACCCAGATTTGGTGCCATTCATGGAAATGGTTGAGTAGCCGGGATCCAATCCACTTGTTTGTTTCTTCCCCCCACCTTCAAATGTTTCTCATCTTCCCTCTCTGCCAAAGGACCTGACCTGAGGCAGGTTACGATAAAAAGCAAAACCAAAACATATAGACATATAGATGCCTCCGCCGTTGTTACTTAAACTGTTACTAGCATCTTATGAGAGCCAGTTTGGGGTAGTGGTTAAGTGTGGCGGACTCTAATCTGGGAGAACCGGTCTTGATTCCCCACTCCTCCTCCCCTTGCACCTGGCTGGATGACCTTGGCCAAGCCGTAGTTCTGACAAGAGCTGGTCTTGAAAAAGAGCAGTTTCTGTCAGAGCTCTCTCAGCCCCACCTGCCTCACAGGGTGTCTTCAGGGCCGGCCCCAGCTTATTTTGCACCCTAGGCAAGGATCCCTTCTGGCGCCCCCCCCCCCATGCGCCCTAGAGAAGAGGCTGATCAGCAGGGCACTCGCAAGCCGTTGCTCCCCTGGCCCTTCTGCTGCTGCTCCTGCTGCAGCTGCCAGTCCCCGGCTGCGAGGAAGATGAGAAGCACTTGCACTCCACTGGGAAGCCGAGGGGGCAGGCAGGGAAGAGTTAGCTGGCCAAAGAGGCAGTGGCGGGGGTCACCCACCCACGGAAATGCAATGGCGGGGAGCTTTTGGTGGTGGCAGTTTGGCGCCCCTAAGGGCCTGTGCGCTCTAGGCGAATGCCTAGTTCGCCTAGTGAGTGAGCCGGCCCTGGGTGTCTTTTGTGGGGAGGGGGGAGGGAAAGGAGTTTGTCAGCCGCTCAGAGACTCCAGGTAGTGAAGGGTGGGGGATAAATCCAATCTCTTTTCTTCTCCTCTTCTTCTGTTGTGGTTTTTAAGATTTTAATGCTTTTATTATATTGCTGTTTTTAGCCATTGCATTTATGTAAGCTGCCCTGGGCCTGCCCTGGCAGGGAGTGTGGGGTCTAAATCAAATAAATACATTTAAAACACACTACAATGGGGGGGGGGGGTTCATGTTACTAAAAACAGGTTAGTTAATAAGCTTAACTATTCTAATTGTTTCCACAATAAATTGTTGCTTGCTAAACTTCGGTTTACAGTATCTTGTAACCTCTCACACCTCCTTCTTATTAGGATGTGTCCCTAAACTGGGACTTTGCTGTTAAGTAGCGGATAGTGAGTGCAGAGGACTCAGGGAAGAGCCGAGAGGTAGAGGACGGGGTCCTTGGGCAAGGGGTGAATGGCTGCCTGAGCTTCCCCGCCCTGAGGCACATTTAAGAACAGACAACCGCCTGGCTGGCTGTGGTGGGTCAGCTCCAGAGAGCAGCCATTTCCCCAGGGGATCTTCTCAGGCTGTGGGCGAAGGAGCCAGGGAGATGGGGCCATTCTGGAGCATCTCTCTCGTTGGCCGCTGAAGTGAGTGGAGTGAGATTTGTTTCTTTTTATTTACAGAACATGTATCTGGCCTTTCTGCCCACACAAGGGCCACCAGGTTGGCTAACGAATTTAAAACACGCACGATATAAATGATTTAAAACCATTCAGATCACACGTCACTAAAAGAATTAAAAACAGAGTTAGGGGTACACACAAAACATAAAAGCAGCAATTGAAGCACACATCGTTAAAGTAATTAAAAACACAAGTTAGAATACATAAAATTTTTTAAAAAACAGCTATTAGGACACAATTCATTAAAACAATTAAAGACACAGTTAAAATATGTACAAAACGTAAAAACAGCCGTTAGGAAGGAGGGCTGGTAGAAATTGGTGACCAGCACGTGTGTCTCCCCAGGGAGAGAGTTCCAGAGCTTGTCATCCACTGTGTACGGTCAGCTCCAACAACCCCTTGATTTCCGGTTTTGCTTCTGTGTTTCAGAATCAGGACAATCAGACAATTCAAACCAGCAAGGAGATGCGGACATCAAACCACTGCCCAATGGTGAGTGAACAGCCAAAACTGGCTCTGCTATCTCACACTGCATTCTCTTTCTGGAGCCCAAATCGGGGTGAGAGGTGGGTGGCTGGGGAAAAGTGGGTTTTACAGCCGGGTTTGGAATTACTCGCTCCATTTCTGGGACATAATTGTAGCAGTTTGGCAATAGAGGGGGTCTGTGATTGGAGAAGGGACATTACGAGAACTGGGTTCCGGAGGCCTAAAGACACGGAAAGGTCCACAGGGGGCAATCCGGAGTCGGGAGTAGGTCGAGTTTCCCGTGCCAGGCTAGAAGGGAGACCCCTGGGTTTCCAAAAGAATTCTGAAATATGTACAATAACAGCTAGAATTACCTTCACGAGATATTTGGAGTCAGATAGTATTCCACCAATGACTCATGAAATGCAAATAAACCTTTTCGGTAATCAAGTTGGCGTTCTTAAAAATAAAAATAAGGAAGGGTGTTATCTCAGTTGAATATAGTTTGGTAAACTCCCCCCCCCGCCCCTGAGTTGCTCAACTGATGTAATTAAGTGGAGTACAAAGATTTCAGTGGAATGTTATCACAGATATTTCTTGTGATTTACTATGTAATCTTAATCTAGTTAAATGAAGTTTTTAGAACAGATCCCCGTATTGCTCAGTTGCCTGGTGGCAAGTCGTGTCTAGGCCACGGTTGCTGAAACCAGCTGAAATCCAACCGCCCTCCATATCGCCTCAGTCCAGCTTGGGGGGGAGGTTCTTCCTCCAACTTAAGCAGTGCTTCCTCCGATGGAAGAGCTGCTTAAGTTGGAGGAAGGCTCGTTTTATTGGAGGAAGACTTCAAACTGGAGCCAGAAGGAAAGGTGGGATATCAGCAGGGGTCATTTCCTGCAGGAGCGCACAGGAGCGGAGCCAGGTAAGCTGCAGAGCCCCCCCTCCCCGGTCCAAAACAGTCCAGTGGCACCTTTAAGAGCAAGGTTTATTCAGGTACAAGCTCTCCCTCCACTGTGAGGACAGATCTGCACGTCCCCCCCCCCAATAGCTAGCAATCCAAAACAGTCCAGTGGAGCCTGAGTGGTGGGCGTTGCCTTCTGACACACTTCCGGTGACGTCAGGGGGTGTGGCGTATGCAAATGAGCTATGCTAATGAGTTATGCTAATGAGCTCCTGCACCTCTTTTTCTACGGAATGACCCCTGGATATCAGCAATGCTCCCTCTAAGCTGTGGAGTCTTGTGAGCAAAACTCCTACTTTTGTGAGCTCCTGGCCTTAAAGTTGTGAGCGAGCAATTTGGCAGCTGCATAAATCAGTTTGCTCTGGAGCCACATCCTTCCCAAGCTATGACAAAAACGTGTGAGCCGGAGGCTAGAAAACTGCAAGCTGGCTCACACTCACTCACCTTAGAGGGAACACTGGATATCAGTATTTTAATTAGCTAAATGAGTCAATAAATGCTCTGTGCTCAGTGGGGTGGGCGGGCAGTAGGCTCAGGGCAGGAACCGCCCCCGCCCCTTGTTACCAGGTCTGCCTCCCTTCCTCTCTTTGCAGGGCATCTGACTTTCCAAGACTGTTTCGTGACATCGGGTGTCTGGAATGTCACGGAGCTGGTGAGAGTGTCACAGAGTAAGTCGGGGCGTCCGGAACTCCCGGGGGGGTGCTGGGGTGGGCTCCGTCAGGTGGCCGGGACGCGGCAGGACCCCTGCAGACGGCCTCGGTGGTATAGCCCTGGCTGGCGGAGCCATCCTTTTCTGAGCTTGTTAAGCATGTGCAGTGACGTCCACGGCCGTGGGTGCGCTCCGGAGTGCACGCGCCGTGATAATGACCTTCCAGAGTGGAAGTCTGTGGGAAATCTAACAAAGGGGTGGAACCCGTTTCGGGAAATTAGCAGAAGGGGCATCCTCCACAGTCGCATTCCTCTTAGGAGTCAAGGGCATGTCTTTTCCCTCATCCCCCCCCCCTTGCCCTCATCATCACTGGCATCCCACAGGGCGTGTGTTGACATTAGCAAGTCACTGCAGAAGCCAGCCATACCCCATGGCCCTTCACTACCCAAGGGAGTCTCAGAGCGGCTGACAAACTCCTTTCCCTCCCCCTCCCCACAACAGACACCCCCTGTGAGGCAGGTGGGGCCGAGAGAGCTCTGACAGAAAACTGCTCTTTTTCTAGGGCTGCCAAATGTGGGCGGGGGGCGGGGAATCCCCCGCTTTGAAGCCCCGATTTCCGACGCGGCAGAGTGACGTGGGCACTAGCAAGTGACGTGGGCACGCCGGGCACGCGGGGGGCGGGGCCACGGCCATACAAGGGAAGCCCTTCCCCTCCCCACAACAGACACCCTGTGAGGTAGGTGGGGCTGAGAGAACTCTTGACAGAAACTGCTCTTTTTCAAAGGCAGCTGTGCCAGAGTTATGGCTTGCCCAAGGTCATCCAGCCAGGTGCAAGCGGAGGATTGGGGAATCAAACCCGGTTCTCCCAGATTAGAGTCTGCGCACTTAGCCACGACACCAAACTGGCTCTGGAAAAGGTATGTCATCCCCACCCCCCACCCCGGTTCCTTGCTCTGTGGGCCTGTCGTAGATACAAAGGGCTGTTCCTGGCAGGAGAGCAGGAAAGAGCCAGCCGTGCAGAATTGGGACCTGTGACGCCCCCTCTGGGCCCCACCTACTTTCTAAAACAGCCGGTGGGCACCAGGAGAAGTGTCACCGGCACCTGATTGAGGACCCTCGCTTGAGGCTGTCTTCATTGCTTACACCCCGTTCCCATTTTGCCCAGTGTCAGGAAGCAGGGCCCGGAGCCGCCTTATCGTCTTATTTCTGGTTCTGCTGAACAATGTCGGGTGCACCTACGGCCCACCCCGCAGTTCAGTCAGTTGTCGGAGTCCCCTTCCCCATCTTTCCTCTTGAGAGCCAGGAGTGCAGACTCTAATCTGGGAGAACCGGGTTTGATTCCCCACTTCTCCTCCACATGCAGCCAGCTAAGTTCTTTACAAGTTCTTTACAAGTTCGTTCCGAGCTGTTATCTCAAGGGCAGTTCTCGAAAGAGCTCTCTCAGCCCCACCTACCTCTCAGGGTGTCTGTTATGGGGAGGGGAAGGGAAAAGAGTTTGTCAGCCGCTCTGAGACTCCTTTGGGGAGTGAAGGGCCAGGGGTATAAATCCAGTCTCCTCCTCTTCTTCTTCCTCACAGGGTGTCTGTTGTGGGGAGGGGGAGGGAAAGGAGATTGTAAGCAACTCTGAGACACCTTTGGGGAGTGATGGGCGGGGTATAAATCAAATATCTTCTTCTTCTTCTTCAATTCCCCACTCCTCCACATGCAGCTGCTGGTGTGACCTTGGGTCAGTCACAAGTTCTCTCAGAGCTGTTCTCTCCAGGGCAGTCTTCGAAAGAGCTCTCTCAGCCCCACCTACCTCTCAAGGTGTCTGTTGTGTGGAGGGGAAGGGAAAGGAGACTGTAAATTGCTCTGAGACTCCTTTGGGTAGTGAAAGGCCATGGGGCATAAATCCAACCTCTTCTTCTTCTTCTCTCAAAATCCAAGAATATCAGCTGTTTTCTTGGCCAGGCACACTCTGTGGTCGATGTTCGTGCCCACCTTGGTGCAGCCAGCACTGTGGTGCAGATTCCTCTCAGTCCTTTGGCCAACCATCTGGCTGCATATGTGGTTGGTCAGCGAGAGGGGAAGGCGAACCCTTCTGCCCACGCTGCCTAGATTCCCCGCACTCTGTTCCCCTTGCCGAAGCCCATTGTCACAGTGAGCGTGGCGGGGCTGTGACACGTGGGTGCGCATTGTCCAAAAGCTGCTTTGCCATGAATGCAGTCACGGAACCAAATAGGTGGTCCAGGCTTGGGTGTCTTGAGAATTCTGTCTCCTCACCCGCTCCAAAGTTCTAACACTCGAGTTTCTAGAGAAAAGTGGGGGCACAGGATCCACCTGATGGAAGGCTGGGTGGGGCTTCTGGGGGTCCGGGGAGGACTGTAGTGCCCTTCCCACCAGGACAGACTTCCCACGTCGCAACGGTATCCCCTCACCTGGAACTGGGAAGCAGAGCAAGGTAAGAAAAGTATCATTCAGGGAAGAGGTAGGACCAAGAACATTCTAAGGTTGTCCCAGGACTCCCCAGAGTTCTCTGATAAGCATCCAAGCTGTCCTGAACCAGCTCTGCGCACCTCAAATCATGCCCCCTCCCACCCACACACATATACCGCTCGCATTCAGGAAGTGGGAAGCTGCTTAGCAGGGAAGCCAGCCTGACCTCTGGACGCGCTCGCCCTCCACTCTCTTAGCCGTTGTCTCCCATTCCTCAGCTCCCGTGGCCACAGCATCCGGTCCGAATTTCTCTCTGGCCGACCTGGAGAGCCCCAGTTACTACAACATCAATCAAGTGGCTCTCGGGAGACGGTCCATAACCTCTCCGCCTTCTAGCAGGTACGTCTCCCCCGCGTCTTTTGTTGTGCAGTGCAAGGAGGGGCCGTCTGTCCTCCGAATCCTGCCACGGAAGGCTGCCGGCCCTGGGAACCAGTCGTCCCGGTGTCCCACTTGCTGGGGGTTTTTGGGGGGGGCGGGAGGAGACGGTAGAATTCTGTGCTGCTTCAAGATACCCAGCCAGGGTCACCTGCAAGCTCACTCGAGCCGCGGAGGAGCAGAAGAGGCACGGGTTCCAGACCCTTCCTCGATCTGATGCTTGATCTGGATTCTTCTGTGAAGATAGTTTCAGGGGACAGCCGCGTTTTTCTGCAGTAGAGCAGTTGGATTCAGAAGTGCGCAGCAGATTTGACTGGAGCCGACCATGAGGATTTTTGTGCCCTGTTCGGAACATAAAGCTTTGAAAAGCAAAAAGAAAACTATATGAAAACAAAAGAGACGACACTCACGAAATGCAAAATGATATGAATATGAATGAGACAACATATATTATATGCAGGGCTATTTTTGGGCAGGAACGCACAGGAACGGAGTTCCGGCTGGCTCCTGAGTTGGCCACGCCCAGCAGGAACTCATTAGCATAATAGGCCACACGCAACAGCAGAAACTCATTAGGATTGGCTACATTCGGGGTGTGTGGCCTAACATGCAAAGGGGTTCCTGCTACAAAAAAAGGCCCTGGGTTTTGACAACAAGGAAGGTAAACAGAATAAGAAGCGAATTTTTGTAGCAGGAACTCCTTTGCATGTTAGGCCACACACCCCTAATGTAGCCAATCCTAATGAGTTTCTGCTGTTGGGTGTGGCCTGTTATGCTAATGAGTTCCTGCTGGGCATTTTCTACAAAAAAAGCCCTGATTATATGCAAGAGAATTCACTTCTGAGGAAGTCTAGGATCGAAACGAAGACAAACGTCGGAAGCTTCGTTATATATTGTGACTAGAAATAATGCCCGTTGTGGAAATAAATACAACGGGATCTAGAAAGAGGCTCTGGGAGAGTTCTCTGGCTTTGAGCAAACAGTGTCAGTTTCCTGTGGCAACCTCAGCAGGGTTTAATGACAAAGTCCACTGTTTTCTCCAGAGGGACTGATCTCTGCTACCTGAAGAGCATTTGTATGTTTGAGTTATCTGTAGCCCTCGCCTGGAGAGTGGTAACCATTGTTACCCATTCTCCTCTCCCCTATGAGGTATGTTATGCAACTGAAAATTCCAACTGCCTTGCGGGGGCGGGGGGGGAGTTTGAGGTGTGGAATGGACTGAAGTCCAATCAGCTTCCATATGCAAAAGACCAGGTTGTCGCAGCAGTTGTGGTGTGGGCGGGACCCGGGCTTTGCCTTCTGATTGGTGGCGATATATGCTGAGGAGCAGTGCCATCAGCCATACACTAAGGGAGTGCATTTTAGAATTAGAACTTTGGCACCCACTATTCAATTATATATAAGGAGAGATTCTCTTATGTATGAATTACTAAGTGGAATGTGATTTTCTATGAATTTATGAACCTTACACACTTTATTGCTGAATTACACTTTGTGGATATTTTGTATTGTATTTTGTAATTTCCCAATATAGTATCAATTGCATTATAAGGTCTCCCCAGGTGTTCTTGTGCTGCTGATTATCTTCAACTGGGAGGTCTCTCTATACTTAACTATGTATAGAATAGCCAGGAGATCCTAAGATTGTCTGGCAGCCAGAAGTTCTAGCTCTTTTTTTAGCATTACGCACCCTAGGTGGCGAGCGAGACTTGTTTTGAAGGCAAGAGGCCATTCAGAGGTGGTTTTGCCATTGCCTGCCTCGGCGTCACACCCCTGGTATTCCTTGGTGGTCTCCCATCCAAATATTTGCCGGGGCTGACCCTGCTTCTTGCTAGACCTGACGGTATTGGGCTGGCCTGGGCTATCCAGGCCCGGGTTTGTGTTTGAGAAAAGGAGCCTTGACTCTTGAAAGCTTATATCTGACTGAAACCTAATTGATTTGGATTGATGCTCCTGGGGCAAGCCACCGCGTGGCCAGCCCCGGCCCTGGGGGCGGGAAGGCTCTCCCTCTCCTCAGTGGCCGGCTCGCTGTGCCATCACCGGCCGTCACTTACTGCCCGCCCCTTTTGGAATTGCAAGTTGCTTACACTTCAGTCATTACAGAGTTAAATGTTGTTTGTTAGGAAACAGGATGTTACGTTACATAATATATTCAACGGCGGGAAAGTTTGTGGGAGTTGTTTATCCTAATGAAGTGACCCATAACGTTTGTATTGGTCAACTAACATCTTGCTTGTGGAAATGCTTTGATCTAGCATTCATGTATTCACAAGGTTTATGGCCCTTTGTGTGAACCAGAGAGGAAGTTCTCTTCTAGAAGCCAGGACAGATAGAAAGATGTAGCTGTTAGCATATATTACTGAGAGTAACTGCAAGTATGTAACCTTTTATTTTATTTCTTTTATCCAAAGTACCCTACCCATGTTTTATTTTGTTTTTATAGTAAAGATATTTTTCTTTTACTAAGCGTGGCTCTTGTGTTGGCAATACGACCATCGACCCCGAATTAAAGAATCCCAACAGACCCCCTCTGTGTTCTCTCCCCACCGCAGTTCCACCAAGCGCCCCAAGTCGATAGACGACAGCGAGATGGAGAGCCCCGTCGACGACGTCTTCTACCCCGGGACGGGGCGGTCCCCTGCAGCTGGCAGCAGCCAGTCCAGCGGGTGGCCCAACGATGTGGACGCAGGTAGGAGTCGTCCCCCCCCCCCTTTGGCCTGGCATGAATAGAGACGGGGGTCCAAAGCAGGAGAGGTCTTTTCCCTCCGTGGGGTGGTCTGGGGGGCTGCATCGGTTTCTCCCCCACCGGCAGGGTCCTCGTTCCTCCAGCTGTGCCCTGGAGAGGAGGCGGTGGGTCAGCTGACGTCCGCGTCTCTTGACAGGCTTCTCCCGGTGCATCTGTGGCACACCCGGTGCCCAGAGCTCTCCTCTCCGAGGTGTTGCCTTTTGCCACTTCTCAGCAAGAGAGCGGAGCAAGGAGAAGCTCCGTTCAGGCCGCAAGGAAGTTCAGTCTGCAGACTGGGTGTTAGAAGCCCTCCGGTGGTGTACGGGTGAGAAGGCTGCCCCGTTAGACCAAGCCGTGGTAGACGCGAGGCAGGCATCGCGACTGGCTGACCCCTGCTGCCGGAGGGAAGCCCCAGGCCGGACAGTGGAGCGCTGTGAGAAGCAGGAGGCAGGGGGTAGCCGGGAGGGCGGGAGGGAGGGAGGGAGAGAGAGAAGGCCCTGCGGGGTGTATTCAGTGGTCAGAGGTGGTGGTGTGTAGGCACTGGCGTTACGTGCCCAGGTGGGTTGGTTGCAGATTTCGGGACGCTCCTGAGGTGTTTGTACGGACCGTACCCATGAATTCCTGTCCTGGTTCCCTCCCCCCTTGTGTAGCAGGGTCGCTGGACATAACGTTGGAGGGCTGTGGGGCCGCGTGTTTGGGGAGCTCTCTGTGAGTTAAGCAGAGCAGGAGTGAGAAGCCTGAGCCGTTTGGGTGCTGCAGGGTCGTCGTGAGCCCAAAGAGGCCGCTTGCGGTGCTGTGCAAAGAGGCAGGAGGGGCCAGGCTGGGTTGCGCTGGGGGTTCTTCCCTGAGGTTCTGTTTCCTTTGGGCCGGAGCCTTGCCTTTCGCCCCCAGTCACGCTCCACCCAGCCTTTCGACGCAGGGGGGCTACCGCTGCAGCAGCTTTTAAGCGTTTCGGGGAAACCAGAGTCACTCCAGGCCCGTAGCTACCGTGGGGCATGTGGGGGCTAGCCCCCCCTGACTTCCCATCCAGCCCAGGGCCCCCGAGCAGTAGTGGATGCAGGGAAGGAGCCGGTGTTCCTTTAATTTGATTGGCCAGTGCCCCCCTAAGAAATGTAGATGCCCCCCAACCTTAAAAGTCCTGGCTATGGGCCTGAGTCACTCGTTTGAGAAGGCCGTCCCTTGAAAACCAGTTCTGGATGTGGCCGGAGGGAGCGCTTTGGCACAGAGGAAAGACGTGGAATCCTACAGTTGGAAGGGGCCGCAGAGGCCATCTAGTCCATCCCCTTGTTTGATGCAGGATCAGCCCCGAGCATCCCTGACGAGTGTTCATCCAGCCGGTGACTCCCAGTGGGGGGGGGGAGAGCCAACCACCTCCCCCAGCCGCCAATTCCACTGCTGAACGACACCCAGCGAAACGGAGGTGGGGGTGAGGGTCAGGATGAGTAGCAGAGAACAGAGCTGGCCCCTCAATTCCCAGCACTGGTTGAGTTGCCACCAAGGCTCCCTCTAAGCTGTGGAGCCTTGTGAGCAAAGATTCTACTTTGTGAGCTGCTGGCATTCAAGTGGCGAGCGAGCGATTGGGCTGCTGCATGAATCGGTTTGCTCTGGAGCCCCATCCTTCCCAAGCGAAGACAAGAATGTGTGAGCTGGAGGCTGGAAAACTGTGAGCCGGCTCACACTCAGTCAGCTTAGAGGGAACACTGGTTGGGACTGGGCAGGACCCGTGCTTGAGATGCCGGAGAGCTGGGCTCAGGGCCAGCAGTGGTGTCGAAGCAGCCATTTGCGGGCATCTCCTGTTCTCCTTGGGCACCTCTGGGCTCGCCTGGTGGGATTTCGTGCCCACTGAGAGTGACGTCCGATGCTCCCTCTAAGCCGTGGAGTCCTGTGAGCAAAAAGTCTCCTTTGGGAGCGACTGGCATCAACGTTGTGAGCGAGCGATTCGGCTGCTGCAGAAATCACTTTGCCCTGGAGCCCTCCTTCCTGAGCGAGGACAAAAATGTGTGAGCCCGGAGCCTAAAAAACGGTGAGCTGGCTCACACTCACTCGGCCTAGAGGGAACACTGGTGACATCCTGCCAAGCGTGCCCCTTTCCTGGTCTATATAAGAAAGAGGTCTCGAGGAGCTCAGACGTCTTCGCAAACTTTGCATTTGGTTTCAGAGTCCTCTCACGGTGGGGGTGGGGGGGTGAGTCAAGGCGCGCTTCCCTCCACTCATCTGCCATCTGAACGCCTTTTTAAAAACACCGGGCTCTCTCCTCAGCAGTGGGGAGGAGGGGGCTGGATGTAACCCTGGGAAGGAAGGCCCTGGGTTCCAAACACACACACCCCTCCGGCCCTGTTCTCCTTCCCGCGCGCCTGGAGGCTCTTCTGAGCCGCTTGGGTGCCTGCTCACGGAGGGCCGGGTGGCCTTTATGGTCATGGGAATTGCAGGTCAGCTCTTGAAGGAGGAAGGGAGAGGCCCGCCAAAGATTTGTCTGCCCAGGACCAGGGAGCAGACTGCTGGGAAGCAACGGGCACCCTCCACACCGGAATTCGGCGGGAGAGCCAGGAGCCTTTTCAAACCAGCAGAGGCCTCCCCGATAAGGAGGGCTTCCCGAAACGGAATGTTTTGGCCTTGGGAGAGGGCGGGTCTGTAAACTCCCTTTCTGCTCTTCGGTGCCATTCACCCGCAGAGCCCTTTGTGTTTGGCGTTGTGAAGGATGGAGCTGAGATCCGAAAGGGTTGCACGGAATGATGCTGGTTACTCCAACTGAATGAATCCAGTCCTGGCCGGTAGGAGAGGCAAGGGTGACCGGCTCCTCTCGAGGAGGCCTGCTTCCCCACTGCCAGCAAGAGAAAGGCCCTGCTGGGAGCAGTGCTCCCTCTAAGCTGTGGAGTCCTGTGAGCAAAAATCCTACTTTGTGAGCTGCCCGCATTAAAGTTGCGAGCGAGCCGTTTGGCTGCTGCATCAATTAGTCTGCTCTGGAGCCCTCCTCCCTGAACTGAGACAAAGATGTGTGAGCCGGAGGCTAGAGAACTGTGAAGTAGCTCACACCAACACAGCTTAGAGGGAGCACTGGCTGGGAGTAGGGTTGCCAGTCTCCAGGTGAGGCCTGGAGATCTCCTGGAATCGCAGCTCGTCTCCAGGCTGCAAAGGACGGCTCCCTTGGAGGAAACGGCTGCTTTGGGAGGGGGGGTGGACACTGTGGCATTCAGTCCCCGCTGGGGTCCCTCCCCTCCACAAACCCCGCACTCCCCAGGCTGTACCCCCCCCCCAAGATCTCCAGGAATTTCCCAGCCCGGAGCTGGCAACCCTAGCTGGGAGCTGGAGAGATCATTGGCAGGATTTGGAAGTACCCGGAGATTGGAAGGGTGAGCTCCCTGGGAAGGTGGGGTTGTCTGCCTTCAAAAGCAGCCGTTTTCTGCAGGAGAAGCGGAATAAAGGCTTTAAATGAATCGTAAGTGACCCATGTAGTTTTAGGGCCAGTTTTGATTCCAGACGATCTCCAGGCCCCACCTGGAGGCTGGCAACGCTGCCTGGGGGAGGGGGCTGGTCTCGAGTGCCTTCCAGTGCACTCTCCTCGGGCTGCTTGTGCTCCCTGCAGCTTACCCGGCGGCCCCCCTCCAGTTTGGTGTCGTGGTTCAGTGTGCGGACTCTAATCTGGGAGAACGGGGTTTGATTCCCCACTCCTCCTCCACTTGCACCTGCTGATGTGACCTTGGGTCAGTCACAAGCTCTGGCACAGCTGTCCTTGGAAAAGAGCCGTTTGTGTCAGAGTTCTCTCAGCCCCACCTACCTCACAGGGGGTGTCTGTTTTGGGGAGGGGAAGGGAAAGGCGTTTGTAAGCCGCTCTGAGACTACAAGTGAAGGGCCATGGGGTATAAATCCAATCTCTTCTCTTCTTCTTCCTCGCGGCGCACGACTGTCTGCCTGCGTCAGCTATGCACCCTGGGGGGAGTTTGCTGAGGGGGGGGGGAGAGTCTTTTGTCGTCCTGCCTGCTCCGCCTGCCTCCCAAAGCCTCCGGGCTGGGGAACAGGTTGATCTCCTTCCAGTGCCTGCGCGCCCACCCACCCACCCCCGCCCCCTTTGTCTGGTTGAGTTTTGTTCTCGGTCCTCTCAACAAATCGCCAATTAAGCGGCACAGCTGCGGGGCTCCGGCAAACAGCTGGAGAGACCATCCAGCCGTCTGACGGGGACAGGTGTTCACAGCTGGCTGGCAGCCCCCCCTCCCCCTCCCCGGGCGCAGGTATCAGGTGTTTGGCAGCTGGCAGGAGATAACAGGCGCGGGGGGGGGGGCTTTTCTCTCTCTCTCCCGGGCCCCCTCGCCTGCTGCCGAGAACACCAGATTGCGCAGAATTACGCAGGCGGCTGCACAATCCGCTCTCCCAGAGAGGCAGCCCGGACGTAGGGCCACCGGTGCTCCTGGGGCGTGAGTGACACCCGTCAGCCGGCTCTGCAGTCATCGGAGGTCTCTGCACTCCCGAGGACCAGAGTGAGGGTCGGTCCTTCCCACCCCTGAGCCCCACTACAGGAACAGTAAAGGTGAAGAGTTTCCCTTGCTCGAAAGCCAGTCGCGTCCGACTCTAGGGTTGCGGTGCTCATCTCCGTTTCAAAGCCGAAGAGCCAGCGCTGTCCGAAGACGTTTCCATGGTCATGTGGCTGGCATGACTAAACACCAAGGTGCACGGAATGCTGTTCCCTTTCCACCGAAGTGGTCCCTGTTTAAGGTAAAGGTAAAGGTTCCCTTGCTCGAAAGCCAGTCGAGTCCGACTCTAGGGTTGCGGTGCTCATCTCCTTTTCCAAGCCGAAGAGCCAGCGCTGTCCGAAGACGTTTCCATGGTCATGTGGCTGGCATGACTAAACACCCAGGCACACGGAACGCTGTTACCTTCCCACCGAAGTGGTACCTATTTATCTACTTGCAATTTCTTGCTTTCGAACTGCTTGGTTGGCAGGAGCTGGAACTAGAGACGGGAGCTCACTCCGTCATGCGGCACACTCGGGTCTCAAACTGCTGAACTACCGACCTTCCACAGCCTGCAGTTCAGCGTCTTAACCACTTGAGCCACTGCAGACACACAGATTAATCCGAGGGTTCCTGGTAAAGCTCCCTGCCCGACTGGCAACAGGGGATTACAGCCCCCCCCCAAAAAAAGGTTTCTTGATGATCTAACCCAAGTCGGAGGTCTGGCTGTGCGTGAGAGGGAGGGAGCAGTTGACAAAGGGTGGAAGCATCACCGCCGTCTCAGGCAGCGGCCACTCGCTTCAGGGGGCAGAGCGCCGTCTTGGCTCCGTCGCGGTGTCATGGTCAGAGTGTCAGGCTTTGATCGGAGACCACTGCTGTGTTCAGCGGTTCACGCCCTCACGCCAGCCAGTTTGGTGTAGTGGTTAGGAGCGCGGTCTCTAACCTGGGAGAACCGGGTTTGATTCCCCACTCCTCCACACGCAGCCAGGCGAGTGACCTTGGGTCAGTCACAAGTTCTCTCAGAGCTGTTCTCTCCAGGGCAGTTCTGGAGAGAGCTCTCCCTCAGCCCCGCCTCCC
Organism: Gekko japonicus; assembly: GCF_001447785.1. NCBI lineage: Eukaryota > Metazoa > Chordata > Lepidosauria > Squamata > Gekkonidae > Gekko > Gekko japonicus. The sequence goes on along the minus strand of NW_015170325.1, from coordinate 161,274 downwards.
TCCCAGGGTGTCTGTTGTGGGGAGGGGAAGGGAAAGGAGATTGTAAGCCGCTCTGAGACACCTTTGGGTAGTGAAGGGCGGGGTATAAACCCAATCTTCTTCTTCTTCTTCTTCTTCTTCTGCAATGAAGTTCTCCAGGTCAGCGACCTTTGGCCAGCCACATTCACTCGGCTGGACCAAACTCGCAGGGTCGTTGCTGTGAGGATAAAGAGACAGGGGGGAAACGGCTGTGGCTCGGCTTCTGCTCGGCATGGGGAGGGTCCCGGGTTCAGTCTTCAGCAGCATCTCCAAGTGACATGAAAGACCTCCGCCTGAGACCGTGGAGAGCTGCTGCCAATCTGAGTAGACAATACTGGCCTCGATGGACCAAGGGTCCTGCTCAGTGCAAGGGGAAGCTTGCTGAGGAGCCGTGACTCAGTGGCAGAACCTCTGCTTGGTGTGAAGAACATCCCAGGCTCAATCCCCAGCAGCATCTCCAGTTAAAAAGGACCAGGCAGGAGGGGATGGGAATAGACCTCCACCTGAGACCCTGGAGAACTGAAAAGAGGGGGTTGTGGCTCAGTGGCAGAGCCTCTGCTTGGCACGCAGGAGGTCCCAGGTTCAATCCCCAGCCTCTCCAGTTAAAAAGGGCCAGGCAGGAGGTGACGGGAAAGAACTCCACCTGGTACCCTGGAGAGCTGTAAAAAGGGGCCATGGCTCAGTGGCAGAGCCTCTGCTTGGCACGCAGGAGGTCCCAGGTTCAATCCCCAGCCTCTCCAGTTAAAAAGGACCAGGCAGGAGGTGATGGGAAAGACCCCCACCTGAGACCCTGGAGAACTGTAAAGAGGGGGTGTGGCGCAGTGGCATGCAGAAGGTCCCAGCTTCAGTCCCCAGCCTCTCCAGTTAAAAAGGGCCAGGCAGGAGGTGACGGGAAAGACCTCCGCCTGAGACCCTGTTCGGCAGCTGCTAGTCTGAGTAGATAAGACTGACCTTGGTGGACCGGAGGTCTGATTCAGTGGAAGGCAGCTTCTCGTCTGTTCAGTGTTACTGTAAGCCGCTTTGGGTCCCCACTGGGGAGAAAAGCAGGGAATCAATATCTGAATCAATAAGTAAGCAAGTAAGCAAATGATGGCTCCAAAGACTCTGAAGGACGGGGAGGGGGTTAGTATTCTTTTCCCAGCCGCCTGATCCCGAAAGCCGGAGAGTCCCACAGAAATGGGAATTAAGTGACATAACCCAGGTTCAATCCCCGGCCTCTCCAGTTAAGAAGGACCAGGCATCTCCATTATTGTGGCACAGGGTGATCCTGGATGCCTAAAAGGTTGAAGGTACAAGCCTATATTAAAAGGATTAAACAAAAATATATCTGCAGTGTTCTTAAATAGTTCATTAAACACAAAATAGGCCTTTAGGCCGTACAGGTCATGAATTGAAATTATCGCATGGCATCGTGTGTGTAGTAACCGGGAGATCCCGAGGGGGACTCCTTGACTGCCGAAGCTACAGCTATTTCTTCTGCACCATTTAAGTGGCAAGCCAGGCTTATGCTTAGGCTGAGAGTGCGGTGACTGGGGGAGTGGGGAATCGAGCCCGGTTCTCCAGATTAGAGTCTGCTGCTCTTAACCACGACACCAAACTGGCTCTCAGGTCACACACTGTGCAGTACATCTTACAAAAAATTCTGTATACTACCAGTGGCACTGACTGGAAACCATAAACCGATGAAATCGGACCAGGCACGTTTCAGCAGCAAAGGCCTTCTTCAGGGGTCCCAGTTTAATTCCACATAACATGCTATATGAAGGAAGCTGTATCTCAGTTGACTTTTTAAGGTCATGTGGGTGGCTCAGAGGTTAAAATGCTGAGCTGCAGACCAGAAGGTCTGTCGTTTGGCAGTTCGAGACCCGAGTGCCGGGTGACGGAGTGAGCTCCTGTCTCTGGCCCCGGCTCCTGCCAACCTAGCAGTTCGAAAGCAAGAAATGGCAAGTAGATAAATAGGTACCACTTCGGTGGGAAGGTAGCAGTGTTGCATGTGCCTCGGTGTTTAGCCATGACCACGGAAAAAGTCTTCGGACAGCGCTGGCTCTTCGGCTTGGAACAGAGATGAGCACCACCCCCTAGAGTCGGGCTCGACTGGCTTTCGAGCAAGGGAAACCTTTACCTTTACGGGTGCATCCCAAAATAATTCTTGTGGTGCAAAGAACGCTCTGTGGGAGTATCACGTCTGGTTATTGATCTTTATGGCCACACACCAGAGAATGTGAGGTAATAAACTGAATACAGCAGTTCTTTTGCAAAACTTGAAGTACACACGTGCACGCGGTGGGTGAAGGATTTCATTGGTCCGATCTCATTGGTTGATTGTTTAATGCTTTTGATATCTGCTCGTACCTTCAGCCTTTTAGGTATCCATTTTGGGGTTGGGTTTTTTGCCCCTCCTTGGTGTTGCAGAGGGCGAACTTGCTCACGGGTTGAAATAGGAGTTTGATGCAGCAGGATACACGCACTCAGGGCTGTTTTGGGGCAGGAACGCACAGGAACGGAGTTCCGGCTGGCTTCAAAGTTGGCCACGCCCACTACAGCCAGAACCTCTCCGTGCGTGGCTACAGAGGAAAGTCCTGGAGAGCGAACCCCCCTGGCAACTCCGAGGCGGGTGGGCCAGGGGGTGGCCTGGAAGGATTGGGGAGGCATTTAAATACCTCCCCGTGCCTTCCCCGGCCTGTCCAAGGGCCGGCATGCCCGAGTTCTCTGCAGCCGCGGGGCGCCCGGGCGAGCCAAGAGAATGCATGGGGTGTGGCCTAATACGCCAATGCACTGCATTGCTGGGGGTGTGGCCTAATAGGCTAATGAGTTTCTGCTGTTGGGTGTGGCTTATTATGCTAATGAGTCCTCCACGTACTGATATACAGCAGTGAACGTGGACGCTAAATGCAGAAGTGAGGAAATTGCCCACAGAATAGCTACCCTTGGGAGAGCAGAGAAACTCCTTTGTCTGGAAATGTCAGTAAACCTGGGTGACGTATGGCTGGATTGCTGCAACTGAAGAATCGGCTTGGTGTTGTGCATCATTCTTTTGTCTGCACCCAGTTGTCGTTTTCTCCCTGCCCCAAACACACTTACAATTTCTCCTGCTGCTAGTTCAGATTTTATCACTCTCTGCTCCAGGGAGTTTGCCTTTCTTGATATGTTGAGAATGCCCCGTTACGTTTCTTGAAGCTATACATTTTGGCCAGTGAGAATTTAAAAAGGGGAGAGTGATCCAGCACCAGTGGCGTGTGTATCCTGATGGCCCCAATGGGGGGAGGGGGGAGAGGCTGGCAAAAGCATCACCGGCATTATAAGAGCCAACCTACCAGTGCTCCCTCTAAGCTGAGTCGGTGTGAGCTAGCTCACAGGTTTTTTTAGCCTCCGGCTCGCATATTTTTTGCCTTCGCTCAGGAAGGAGGGCTCCAGAGCAAACTGATTTATGCAGCAGCCCAATCGCTCACTCACAGCTTTAATGCCAGCGGCTCACAAATTAGAAATTTTGCTCACAAGGCTCCACAGCTTAGAGAGCGCATTGAGACAGACTAACACAGCTACCCATCTTGAGAGCCAGTTTGGTGCTGTGGTGAAGTGCGCGGACTCTAATCTGGGAGAACTGGGTTTGATTTCCCACTCCTCCACTCGCAGCTGCTGGATGACCTTGGGCAAGCCGTAGTTCTGGCGCAGCTGTTCCTGAAAAAGAGCAGTTTCCGTCAGACCTCTCTCAGCCCCACCTACCTCACAGGGTGTCTGTTGTGGGGAGGGGAAGGGAAAGGAGTTTGTCAGCCCCTCTGAGACTCCTTCAGGTAGTGAAGGGCCATGGGGTATAAATCCAATCTCCTCCTCCTCTTCCTCTTCTTCTTCTTCCATCTCCTTTTCCAAAGAGGCAGTCCAGTCTGTTCCTCCACTGCAAAACTGCCTTCTTCCTAGTAATCCACCCTGATTACATCTCCAGAATTCTACAAAGTAGAATTTTTGCTCACAAGAGCTCCACACAGCTTAGAGGGAGCATTGCAACCTACACGTTCACTTTAAAAAAAAAAAGAGTGGGGTTTGGGTTCCCTGGGCCCAGCTTGGGTTCTCCACGGCCCCACAGCCTCTGCCAGGAATGGCTTTTGGAAAATCGGGGAGAGCCCAGAGTCCGCATGTGGAGCAGCAAAAATGAAGAAGTGACTCCCCCCACCTGCCCCCAGGACTGTCTCTGCACAGGAAGATGGGCTGGGCTGCGGGGAGACAGGTGCCCCCATCTCCCCCCCATAGCGGCATTCTGAGCCCATTTGGGCAGAACCTCATTTTTAAAAAGCTATAGGGAACCTGTCGGGCCCCAGGAGTCAGAAACCAACTTCTTAAAAACCCAAATGTGTCATTTGGGCCAAAGCCGGTGTCATGTGTAAGTCTGCATGGCCATCTTCTGGGTCCCCTCTGGAGACCACGTTGTACACGCTTGTTCCCAACCAGGGTTTGCGTTTCTGCTTCCCCCAACCCATGACCCCACCCCGACCCATCTTTGCTTCTTCCCCTCTTCGCTTGCCTGGCCTCCCTGCTCCACCCTCCTTCATCGGCTTTGGCCCTGCCCCACCTTCAAAAGAGAGAACGGCTAATAGTTGAGCAACCATGGAAGCCAGGAAATGGGATGGATTTTGGAAAATCGAGGAAATTCCATCCCTAGTTAAATAAGCCCCCCAGAAGAGGAGGAGGAGGAGAAGAAGAAGAGGAGGAGGAGATTTGGTTTATACCCTGCTGCCCTTCACTACCCAAAGGTGTCTCAGAGCGGCTGACAACCTCCTTTCCCTTCCCCTCCCTACAACAGACGCCCTGTGAGGTCGGTGGGGCTGAGAGAGCTCTTTCGAGGACTGCTCTTGAGAGAAACAGTTCTGACACAACTATGGCTTGCCCAAGGTCATCCAGCAGGTGCAAGTGGAGGAGTGGGGGATCAAACCCGGTTCTCCCAGATTAGAGTCCGCGCACTTAGCCGCTACACCAAACTGGGGGCGATTTCTCACTAGAGCTGCCTCGCAGCACAGCGCCGTTTGCCCCAACACAAACATGTCAATTTCACACCCGAGGCTGCGGGGCTGCATTTTGACTCGGGGCTTCTCCCAATTTCCTCCGCAGTTTCATGATCCTCAAAAACCAGGATCACGAAACTGCGGAGGAAATCGGGCGAAGCCCCGAGTCAAAATGCAGCCCAGGAGCTTCGGGTGTGAAATTGACATGTTTGTGTCGGGGCAAACGGCGGCTGTGCTGCGAGGCAGCTCTAGTGAGAAATCGCCCTGGCTCTCAGAGGGCATGTGATGCTGCCGGCCAAGGAAACCAGCGAGCCTGTTCTCACCTTAGGTACGCTGAAGAGAGCAAGGGGGTCCCGGGCACGGGGTTTTCACAGACACCCCCCCCCTTTTCCTCTTCTTTCGTAGGACCGAGCTCTGGCCGAATGACAAGCAAAGCAGAGTTCGATATCCCGATAATGCTTGAATAGGACCTTTCCTGCTGTCTGATTTTACTTTTGGCTGAACCTGAATGGTCTCTTTTTAGAGCCGGTTGATTGTAACGGGGATGAGACATCCCAACCCTAAATCAGGGCTTGATCTCTGCACTCGGCTCTTCTTCGGTCGGCTGCATCCCGTGGCGGAGGGGGCCTCTCACAGAAGGGCCGTTTGTCTCTTCTTCCAGCCCCCCTTTTGGAACATTTAGTTCTGCAAACTCAGCTGGTGCAGAAAAGAGCTACCGAAAGGGCCCGGGCTCTGGAGCGCCTTCCCAAGAGGAAAGGCTAACCGGCTTGGAGACTGGATACGGACTACTAAGGGAGCGAGACGCGAACAGACGGAATAAGGGGGGGAATCTACACGGACTTGTGGGGAGCATCTCATTTCCCTCTCCTCGCAGCTCCTCCCTTTTTCCTGCCCCCTTCTGTCCTTGTTACCCACCAGCAGTGTTCCCTCTAAGCTGGGTTAGTGTGAGCTAGCTCACAGTTTTTTAGCCTCTAGCTCACACATTTTTTTTGTCTTAGCTCAGGAAGGAGAAATGACAGCTGAGGGGTGACATGATCGAGGTTGATAAGATTATGCGTGGGATAGAGCAGGTTGAGGAAAAAGTCCTTTTCTCCCTTTCCCACAATACAAGAACCCCTTGTGCGCACTTCACGAAATTGCTGAACGGATAAAAGGAAGTCCTTCTTCACCCAAAGAGGGATTAACACATGGAATTCACTGCCACAGAAGGTGGTGGCAGCTACAAGGCTTCAAGAGCGAATTGGATAAACATTGGCTTCTCTGATGTTCTTATAAGACGGAATTAGATAAGCATATTGTTGGGTGATATTGAGATATTGAAAAAATGGTATTTAGCAGAGATAAGATAGTCCAGCAGAGCCAGAGTAAAATAATTCAGACTGAGAGTCCATGTGTGATTAAAATTTAGTTTTTACTAAATTTTAGCATGGGAAGGATAACTGGGATGAAAATAACAACAGAGCTAAATTGGCTACATCCTTACTCTACAAAGACAAAACTAGAAGAGAGAGACAATGGCTACTCTTCTTCTTCTTCAGAACACCGAAACAAAGACGGGAAGAGAAGCCATAAAATGGTAATACACCTTGACACTTTAGTCCCAATCAAATTCCTAGATCAGGGAGAAAATTCCTGGGCTTTCTACATCAAAAGAACATTGGTTACATGAGAAACATGTGACTTCCTGTGAGTAACATAAACAAACATTTAACCCCAGATATACTGAGTGTTTTCAACTTGTAATACCCAACACTTCTCAAGTTATAAGACGAATGTCATGCAGATTCAAACATTCATGAAGAGTTTCAAAACGTTGCTTGTAAAGCGGCTTGGTCAGGATGTCGGCAATCATCAGATCAGTAGGACAGTATTGGAGTTCAATCAGTCCTTGGTCTTGCAGCTCTTTCACGTAGTGACATTTGAGTGCGATGGTCTTGTTTTTAGATTTGGTGCCTTCACCTTTGCAGATGGCGATACAAGCTTGATTGTCCTCAAAAAGTATTATTGACATTTGGTTCATCTATGCCGAAGTCTTTCAGAAGATGAATTATCCAGTAGAGCTCATAGCTGGCACTTTGTGCTGATACAC
>NW_015170325.1:109951-151931 GCF_001447785.1 Gekko japonicus | reverse complement strand
TTCAAGCATCACATTAAATCCATTTTCACTCCAAATTTTTCCATGGTTTGGTCTGAGATCAATATTAAGACCATTTTGCATGATTCTCTTTGTGGATATGAGATTATTTATGGCTTGGGGAATCAGAACACATTCTCTGAGTGTGATTTCCACAATCTCACTGCAGTCGTTCAAGGCATACAGTTTAACTGAACCACATCCCTCTACAGAGAGATTTTTGCCTTCTGCCCCTTGCAGAGCAGGCTTCTTATCTCTGTTCAAATCAGAAAACCATTTGTCTGAATTCACTTTATGATATGCACTACCGCTATCTAGTAAAAAAGAGTCATTTTGCTCATCATTTCTTTTAGTGACAGAGAAAGCTTTCATGTTACTGTTCTGCTTTACAACATCAGCTCTTTGCTTTTTGTCTCTGATAACAAATACACCTCGTTTCTTAGAGTGATCGCTAGCCTTGCTTGGCTTTCCTTGGCCATGCCCCTTAGGGGGTCTGGTTTCAGAGCGGTAAGATTTGGTGCGATCTCTTTGTTCTGGTAAAGTCTTTGATCTACAATGTCTTGCCATATGCCCAAATTTCCCACAGTTGTGGCATTTTATAACTCTTTTGGCATTTTCCCTTTTATAATCAGGCTATATGCTAAGTACAGGCAAATCATTTGCACTCTGAGACACTTCATGTCTATGTCCTTCATCTTTTAGATATGCTAACACATATTCCAGTTTTAAGTCTTTTGTTCCCTTTAAAACAGCCACTTCATGTGAATACTCTCTGGTCAAGGAACCAAGAATTACAGCAATAACAGCTTTTCCCCCTTTCATTGCATTATAAGCATCCATGACATAATTCAAATGTTTAAGTAATGATGCACCATTTCTCATTTTTGCATTTATTAATCTTTGATAAAGGAACAAGTAATTATCATCATTTTTCGAAGCATAAATTTGCTCAAGCTTCAACATCATTTGTTTCGTGGGTGTGCACTCTAAAAGCTCCTGATTATCTTTAGTGTTCACAGTTCCCATAATTAAAGACATCCCAAATCCATCGTGCCCTCTGTATTTTTCAAGAGCGGCCCCAGCTGCTTCAGGAGGATCGTCAGTGAGCACAGAAAGAGCCCCATGAGCTTGAAGGGCATTCTTTACTGATCTCTTCCACCAAGAGAAATTAGTTGAGTCTAAGGTGAGGATATTGAAAAAAGCAAGATTCTTAGCTGCAGACATAATGATTTCTCCTTTTTAATACGTTACCGAAACTTGAGAGTGATGAAGGCAACGGGCGATCTTTTGTGAGCGCAGGATTAAGCTTTTCAGTAGAAACGGCCAGGATCGATCTCACCCCCTTTCCTTCTTTCTTTCACTCGGCACGGAAGAAGACGAACTCAGATCAAACAGTACAGGCTTCTCTTATGTTCTTATAAGAGGGAATTGGGTGACCATATGGAGCAGAGGTCCCTCACTGGCTATTAGCCACAAGGTATAGGTAGGAACTCTCGGTCTGGGGTGAGTGATGCTCTGCAATCTTGGTGCTTGGGGGGGGGAACAGTGGGAGGACCTTCTAGTGCCCTGGCCCCACTGCTGGACCTCCTGAGGGCACCTGGTATTTCTGGCCACTGTGTGACACAAAGTGTTGGACTGGATGGGCCATTGGCCCGATCCAACATTGGCTTCTCTTATGTTCTTAAGGATGGGGCTCCAGAGCCAACTAATTTATGCAGCAGCCAAATCGCTCGCTCACAACTTTAATGCCAGGAGCTCACAAAGGAGAATTTTTGCTCTCAGGACTCCACAGCTTAGAGGGAGCATTGCCCACCAGCCAACCTACCTTTATCCTTCCCCATATTCAGTTTTCCCTCCTTCCCTACCCCCGGAAGCCTCTGCCTGAGGAAACTGGCCCAGCTGTGTGGTGCCCACTAAGCCAGGCCCGGTTACCCAGTGGGGGACCTGCTAGACTTCGGAGGGGCACCTCAGTCCCCTCCGTATCCCTTCCCCCCCCACACCATTTCCTCCTTTCCCTCCTTCTGGCAGCTTCCGTATCCTTATCTTTTCCTGCTTCCTCCTCTCCTTCCCACCCACCCATCTACCTTTTCACTGCCCCATTTCAGGTTTTTCTGCAACCCCCCGGGGGGCATCTGTCAGGTTTTTGGAAGGACCCGCCTAGTCCGTTCTCTGCTCCCGTCTCCAGATCTGAGTCTCCTCAGATTTGGCAGACCTGAGAATTAGATGTATTGATATGTGATGTGGAGATAGTAGTAGAATCACAGAATGTCAGAGTTGGAAGGGACCCTGAAGGTCATCTAGTCCAACCCCCTGCACTCTGCAGGAGCAGAGCCGAAAGACAGCTCTACAACATACCCGAAAGGTTGTCGTCCAGGTTGAAAATGTCCGGCGAAGGAGCCTCCACCACCTCCCGAGGCAGTCTGTTCCATTGCTCAACCACTCTTACAGTTAGGAAGTTCCTCCTGATACTGAGCTGGTATCGACTCCCTTGTACTTTTCACCCATTAGATCTGGTCTTACAGTGGTGGCAAACCTACGGCACGGGTGCCAGAGGCGGAACTCAGAGCCCTCTCTGTGGGCACGTGTGCCATCGCCCCAGCCATGCCCAGACGGTCATTAAAGTGTGGAATTCTCTGCCAAATAATTTTAAGTAAATGAAAGCATTTGGGATTGCTTTCCTTACTTTGTTTGGATCATCTTAAGTTAATGTAGGAGTTGTTTTTTCTAAAGTAAAACCTCAGTATTCAGGTTAAATTGCCGTGTTGGCACTTTGTGATAAATAAGTGGGTTTTGGGTCGCAGTTTGGGCACTCGGTCTCTAAAAGGTTCACCATCACTGTGGTCTTACAATCTGGAGCAAGAGAGAATAGATCCGCTCCCTCTTCTACATGACAGCCCTTCAGATACTTGAAGACTGTAATCCTGTCCCCTCTAAGTCTTCTCTTTCCCAGGATAAACAGACCCAACTCTTTTAGCCCTTCCTCCTAAGACTTGGATTCCAACCCTCAAGAGAGAGAGAACTTTTTATCCTTGTACTATAGCATTGGTATCGCCTAGTAAAGTTAATGGGCAGTAGACTCAGGACAAAGGAATCATATTGTGATTAATCACATGCGGGGAATTCATCTCTCTAAGACCGATGGCCATGCGCCCAGATGGCTTAGAGTCATAAGCTGAACAAATGCGGTCAGCCGTGATGGACAGCGGCATGAAAGCGCCCGTTAGTGAGTGGCAAGGGCAAGTGAAGACTCATGCGCTGCATGTGGACCTTTCAGGGGCACTGTGGAAAAGAGGAGAGGGCTATTCTCTCTACAAAACAGAAGAAGAGGAGGAGGAGGAGGGTTGGTGTTTATACCCCCTTTTCTTTTACCCGAAGGCGTCTCAGAGCAGCTTGCAGTCGCCTCCCCTTCCTCTCCCCACAAACAGGCACCCTGTGAGCAGTGTTCCCTCTCAGCTGAGTTAGCGTGAGCTAGCTCACAGCTGTTTAGCCTCCGGCTCACAAATTTTTTGTCTTCGCTCAGGAAGGATGGCTCCAGAGCAGTGTTTCCTCTAAGCTGAGTCAGTGTGAGCTAGCACACAGTTGTTTAGCTTCCGGCTCACGCATTTTTGTCTTCGCTCAGGAAGGATGGCTCTAGAGCAGTGCTTCCTCTAAGCTGAGTTAGTGTGAGCCAGCTCACAGTTTTTTAGCCTCCAGCTTACACATTTTTGTCTTCGCTCAGGAAGGAGGGCTCCAGTAGCCCAATCGCTCGCTCACCACTTTAATGCCAGTAGCTCACAAAGTAGAATTCTTGCTCACAAGACTCCACAGCTGAGAGGGAGCCTTGCCTGTGAGGCCGGTGGGGCTGAGAGAACCGTGAGAGAGCAGTGACTGGCCCGAGGTCACCCAGCAGGCCTCGTGTGGAGGGAGGAGAGGGGAGTCCAACCCGCTTCTCTGGGTTACAGTCCGCCGCTCCTCACCACTGCACCAAGCGGGCTCTCCTTGGATCTACATTGCGGTGATTACGAGGACTTAAAAATACTTTAAAGCCTTTTGTCAGGACCGGTTTAGTGGAGTCTGGGACCCATGTATATTTCTCTTTTAAAGTTCAAAAAACCCCTCCCCCATTTACTGTCATATATATTATGTGTTTAAAAAACTGTCAGCATCTCCCCCAAATACTGTGAACTCCTCCCCCCCCAAAAAAAACAAAAAAGCCAAAGCCATGGACTGGGCTCAGCAATGAAGAGGAGCTCTGGGTGCTTTCTCAGCTGTTGAAAAGAGCAAGTCCGCACTTGCTGAAGGAGGAAGCCGGGCTGACTGGCACAGGAGGCGCTTTCCACACGTGCCCGCCTCCTCCTCCTCCTTCTCTGGTCTGGCGCGTCTCAGGCACGTCTCGCGGCTCACGTTCTGCCGCCAGGCCCCGGGGACGGTCTTGAATCCTTCGACTGATCCCGAACCGGCCCAAGGAGAAATTGTAAGCAGACTTTGGGCGGGCTCGAAATCATTCTCGGGCGGCCACGTTCCGCCCATCAAAGCCACCCTTTTGAGCGGCAGCAACTCCGCTGCCACCACCCCCTTCCCTGGCAGATGGTTGATACTGATGAAGAACGTGTCCTTGATTTCACGATGCGTTGACGGTTCGTGCCGTGGAACGGCAGAGCCCTGAAAAAGAGATTTCGAAACCGGCACTCTGTGACCTCCGTGTCACCCTGAGGCATTGTGGGAGGGTTTGGGGAAGGGCGGTCGGCGGAGGCCGCCCACCTGCCTGCCAGAGGTCATTCGCCCACAGGAATTCATCACTCTTCCAGCTCCAGCTGTGAGCGAGGAGAGCCCAGCCCCTCGCCTCGTGGTGCAGCACGGCTGGCCAGGGGAAACGCTCCCGCCTTCCTCTCCCCAAGAGCACCTTGTTCCTTTGGGGGAGTATTTCACCCTGCCCTTAAAAACTCGAGGTGTGTGAATCCCGGGGTTGTTTTCCGATTGCCTGCCGCTCTTTCCTCAACAGCTTAAATGAAAGTAAATTCAACTGTTTGGGTGTATTTCCGCTTGTCGCAGATGAGGCACGGCGCAAAGTTGTAGAAATGTCCTTCTGTTGCTGCGCAAGATATGCCGATTTATGTGTTTGTTCCATTGGGCTTTTGTCACTGGGGGGTAATCCCCCCCCCCGGAGGTATCAGTTGTACATTCTGCCAAAAATCAATGCTGGGCCACCATTTGCCCTTTGGCGATGCCTGTGACCTCTTCCTTCCCCCCCCCCCCCCCCCACTTTCTTTCCCTTTCCTTCAAGGGACAGACGGTCTCTGGCCCCCTGCTCTAGAAGACAAACCTCCTGTTCCAAAGAGCAAGACTCCAGGAGCACCTTAAAGGCTAACAAAATTTGTGGCAGGCGATGAGCTTTTGTGAGTCACCGTGTGGCTCCTGCAAGCTCATACCCCTGCCACGAATCTTGTTAGTCTTTCAGCTGCTCCTGAACACGCTTGCGCTTTTCTACTGCTACAGACAGAGACAGAGTTCCCTCTAAGCTGAGTTAGTGTGAGCTACCTCACAGTTTTGTAGCCTCTGGCTCACACATCTTTGTCTTAGCTCAGGAAGGATGGCTCCAGAGCAAACTAAGTTATGCAGTAGCCAAATCACTCACTCACAACCAATGCTCCCTCTAAGCTGTGGAGTCTTTGCGAGCAAAAATTCTACTTTGTGAGCTCCTGGCATTAAAGTTGCGAGTGAGAAATTTGGCTACTGCATAAATTAGTTTGCCCTGGAGCCATCTTTCCTGATCTAAGAGGAAAATGTGTGAGCCGGAGGCTAAAAAACTGTGAGCTAGCTCACACTAACTCAGCTTAGAGGGAACACTGATCACAACTTTCGTGCCAGTAGCTCACAAAGTAGAATTTTTGCTCACAAGACTCCACGGCTTAGAGGGCGCATTGAGACAGACTAACACAGCTACCCAGCTTGACCTATCTCCTTTTCCAAAGAGGCAGACCAGTCTGTTCCTCCACTGCAGAACTGCCTTCTTCCTAGTAATCCACCCCGATTACATCTCCAGAATTGCCGCTGCGTTTGGAGAGCCAGGGATAGGCACACCCGAGTCTTCAGGGTTTCAGAGGGTGGCATTTGTTGCTCTGCAGTAGAACAGGTAGACTTCAGACCAATGAGAATTTTGGGGGCGTAAGCTTAACAACCTAGCAGTTCCAAAGCAAGAAATGGCAAGTAGATAAATAGGTACCCCTTCGGTGGGAAGGGAACAGCGTTCCGTGCGCCTTGGTGTTTAGTCATGCCGGCCACATGACCACTGAAACGTCTTCGGACAGCGCTGGCTCTTCGGCTTTGAAACGGAGATGAGCACCACAACCCTAGAGTCGGACTCGACTGGCTTTCGAGCAAGGGAACCTTTACCTTTTTAAGCTTAACATAAGAACATAGGAGAACGTAAGAGAAGCTGTGCTGGATCAGTCAGTGCTCTCTTCGTCAGATACATTCATCATAGCCTGAAGGGGTAGAGAAAAGACGCCCACAATAAGGAGGCCACAAAAGGATCGAGCGACATGTTGTGCCTCCCCCTGAGCCAAAGATACTGAGGGTCTCTCGGAATGGAACGTGGAGCTCCATTGCGCTACAAGAGTCGTCAAAGCAGTAGCACATTCTCCTTGCACTGACTTCATGGTTATTGGGTGGGTTCTATCCTTTCTCGTACGGGGCACTTGATGTTGCCGTGAGATTCTGCCGTAGCTGTTTGACTTCACGGAGCCCTTGGAGAGCCCCGGCTGTGCCTTCTCTCTCTCCCCCCTAGCTTTCACCCAGGAACCAGCCCGGGATGGAGGAAGAGGAAGGCGGGGCTGTTCCTTGGGGCCCGGCATGTCCCGTGCAGAGTGCTTGAGGGGAAAGCTCTGTGGGTCTTGGGGGGGGTGAGGGCACAGAAGGTGGGCCGTGACTTCCCACCCGGGATGCTGGACCCCGACCGTGGAGAGGCCCAGCTGGCACCTCTCCATGTTCAGGGAAGAAACAGCTGTTTCCAAAGAGGCGGATGAGTTCCAGCTTTGCACAGGTGGCTTTTGGAAGGAAGTGGTTTGAGACGACTGTCAGGATAAGGCTGCGTTAGTCAGTCAAGGAACGTGACGGATGACTTCCGGGAAGCCCTTCTGGTTGAGGGGGGAAACCGGTCCCTTGCAGGTCCCCAACGTGGCTCCGTTCAGAAAGGGGGTGGTTGTCTCTCCTTCGGGGACGGTAGACAGTTCCCAAACAATGTCTGTGCCCACTGCACCCAAATAGCGAGAGGGAGCGGGTCTGTGAACATCTTCCATAAAAATGCGGGGCCAGAGAATGAGGCTTGTGTTGCCTGTGATCCTTTCTCCCGTGTTTGTCAACCGTTGATCCTCCTTAGTGTGGAAGACGAGGGGCGCCTCTCATGTGTGCCACTGGAGGTCTGCATTTCCAGTCTAACTGAGCGAGAAGTGCACTGTACCAGCTTGTGAGCCAGTTTGGTGTCGTGGTTGAGTGCGCGGACTCTAATCTGGGAGGACCGGGTTTGACTCCCCACTCCTCCTCCACTTGCACCTGGCTGGGTGTCCTTGGGCAAGCCGTAGTTCTGATAAGAGCTGTCCTTGAAAAAGAGCAGTTTCTGTCAGAGCTCTCTCAGCCCCACCTACACCTCGCAGGGTGTCTGTCTGTTGTGGGGAGGGGAAGGGGAAGGAGATTGTGAGCCGCTCCTTTGGGTAGTGAAGAGCAGGGTATAAATCCAATCTCTTCTTCTTCTTCTCTATTACTTCTCTACTTCTGCTACTGTGACCACGGAAAGCCCTTTCGTTGGGAAAAGGACGGCCAGTGACAAGTCTTTCCTTGCAAAGAGCCAGTTTGGTGTGGTGGTTAAGTGTGCAGACTCTAATCTGGGAGACCCGGGTTTGATTCCCCACTCCTCCACTGGCACCTGGCTGGATGACCTTGCGCAAGCCATAATTCTGACAAGAGCTGTCCTTGAAAGAGAGTTCCTGTCAGAGCTCTCTCAGCCCCGCCTACCTCACAGGGCGTCTGTTGTGGGGAGGGGAAGGGAAAGGAGATTGTAAACCGCTCTGAGACTCCTTCGGGTAGTGAAGGGCCATGGGGTATAAATTCAGTCTCTTCTCTTCTTCTTCGTGCCTGAAAGCACGCTGAGGATGGGCCGTGCAGAGCTGTAGTAAATACTCATTGTAGATCCATTCAGATTCGTGGGATCACAGAGCAAATGACGTGGCCGTTTCCAAGGGCCCCGTAGGACATGAAATAGGTTTCTCACCGTAGGCCCAGATGGATACGTTGTGAGGGAGGGCTGGGACAGAGAACTCCTTTGGAGTCGAAGACAACCGTCAGGTCAGGAAGCTCTTCACTTATCCTGTTGGGCGCCGGGCTCTCCGCAGCGTCACCGACATAAGCCGAGGGCGCACAAGGGGAACGTAGACGGCACTGCGGACGGCGCCTCAGCATCTGCTTTCCCGTGTTGGGAGTCTGGCCGGTAGGTTCAGTGGCGTTCCGGACTGCGGACCGGCTGCTCTCCCGCGAGGCAGACGTGGGTCAGGTGAGGTCTGCTCCGGGACAGGCAGAGAGGCAAACCTCCCAAGCGGCGGCCGCCCCGCACTCCGGCCCACACGTAGACCTACGGCAGGTGAACCCCCCGGCTGCAGTGGGGCGTCTCCGCGTTGTTGCTGCGAGGCTGGGTCGTCCTGAGGGAGGATGCCGAGAGCACGGTGCAATACTAATCCATCTTTCCACCTGTTAAACCATGCGCTTTCTCCCTGATTCCTTGCCAGGACCGGCTTCTTTAAAGAAGTCAGGGAAGCTGGATTTCTGCAGTGCCCTCTCCTCCCACACCACCTCCCCGAGAATGGCTTTCACCCACCACCCGCTGCCTGTCCTAGCAGGAGTCAGACCAGGTGAGAACAAAGCCATTTTCTTAGGGGGGGGGCCAGGGAGGGATTGGTGGGCAAGGACGGGGAGGCAAGGGACGGGCGGCGCTCCCCCCCTCCCCCAGAGGCTCAGGGCTCCACGCCACCTCCTCCGCGGTTCTGGCAAGGGTCTCCTGCCGCTCGCTCGCTCGTGTCTCTCTCTCTGTCTCTCCGCCACCCCTCTCCTGTCTTCTCATTCTGTCGCTTTCTCCTTCCTCCGCTGAGGCCGCATAACGCAGGGATTGCGAAATGCATCTTGGAGGGCTGGTCCTCGGGATGGCCTGTCTTTGCACGTCTTTGTGCCCCGCTGGGAGGCAGATTAACCCGGGCGCCATTGAGTCGGGATTGACAGCACCGGCCTAGAGGAAGGGGAGGGGCCGTGGCTCAGTGGCAGAGCCTCTGCTTGGCCTGCAGGAGGTCCCAGGTTCAGTCCCCGGCAGCATCTCCAGTTAAAAGGACAAGGTGGTAGGTGATGGGAAAGACCTCCGCCTGAGGCCCTGGAGAGCTGCAAAGAGGGGCCGTGGCTCAGTGGCAGAGCCTCTGCTTGGCAGGCAGGAGGTCCCAGGTTCCATCCCCGGCAGCATCTCCAGTTGAAAAGGACCAGGCAGGAGGTGATGGGAAAGACTTCCGCCTGAGGCACTGGAGAGCTGTAAAGAGGGGCCGTGGCTCAGTGGCAGAGCACCTGCTTGGCTTGCAGAAGGTCCCAGGTTCAGTCCCCAGCGTCTCCAGTTAAAAAGGACCTGGGAGTGGGTGATGGGAAAGACCTCTGCCTAAGACCCTGGAGGGGCTGTGGCTCAGTGGCAGAGCCTTTGCTTGGCATGCAGAAGGTCCCAGGTTCAATCCCTGGCATCTCCAGTTAAAAAAGATCAGGCAGGATGTGATGGGAAAGACCTCCGCCTGAGACCCTGGAGAGCTGTAAAGAGGGGCTGTGGCTCAGTGGCAGAGCCTCTGCTTGGCTTGCAGAAGGTCCCGGGTTCAATTCCCGGCGTCTCTGGTTAAAAAGGACCAGGCAGGAGGTGATGGGAAAGACCTGAGACCCTGGAGAGCAGCTGCCAGTCTAGGTAGACAATATTGACCCCGGGGGGGGGGGGTCCGATTTGGTAGAAGGCAGCTTCATGTTCATTCCGTGTGAACCAGGAGGTTTGATTCCGCATCGTGCTGCTTCACACGAGCATTCTGTAGAAATGGAGAAGAGTGAATGCTAACTAGATTTAAGAATGTATTAAAATTCCTTGAAGAAGATGTTTTTAAGAACACACCCCCCCCCCCCAAAATATGCACTGGGATAGCTAAACATATGAAGACCTAATCAGAGGTGAATGCAACTAGGATAGCCAGTCAGGGTCCCTGTCCGTATGTACTATCCCACCGACTTGCTTTCTCTGCATACAAAGCCCGATGCTTGAGCATCAAAGTGCATTTGCAGTAGAACCCGAGTCCAGTGTTCCCTCTAAGCTGAGTTAGTGTGAGCTAGCTCACAGTTTTTTAGCCTCCAGCTCACACATTTTTGTCTCAGCTCAGGAAGGATGGGGCTCCAGAGCAAGCTCATTGATGCAGCAGCCAAATCGCTTGCTCACCACTTTAATGCCAGTAGCTCACAAAAGTAGAGTTTTTGCTCACAGGACTCCACAGCTTAGAGGGAACATTGAACCCGACCCAGCCTGCTACCCAGGCAAGTCGCAGCCTCTGGGCTTAAAATGTAATTTTTTCAGTCTGTTCTGCAGGGGACCCGTTGGTTGCCAGCATTTCACATCTCAGGATAACTTGGGCCCTGATGACACGTTATGTCCTTTACAGGTCTTGTCCCACACCCTGCCAAACCAGATTCCTAATTCCCAAGTGTGTGTATGGGGGGGGGGGAGTCCAATTCAGACTGGGGAGCTTAAGTTTTCCTTCCCCACCCCAATACTGTTTTTCCCATCCGAAATGACCGCGGGGAGCTCTCATTTGCCCTGCTGGGGAAACTGCTGCATAGCCTATCAGGACAATGAAGTTTCAGGTGGGAAAGCGACATGGAGAAGGAGACCTAAATCTCCAGATCTGGAGGGGGGGGGAGTTCCCAGGGCCTCCCTTCATGCTCAGTCACTCATGGGTCTCACTCCCTGACAGGGCATCCTTGGTCAGCCCAGATCGCAAGCCTTCCGCTTCCTCCTCGCTCACAGCCATCTGCACTGCCCTGAGGGCTCTGGGCAGCATGGGCAGCTGGGCATTTGCTAGCGAATGGGAAGTGCATGTGCCCTGGACCCCAGCAACCGCCCCACCTGAGAGCCTGCTGACACTGGCCCTGCCCTGGGAACCTGTCTGAGTGGCTCCCCTCCTTGGATCCGGGAAAGAAGCTTCAGACTGGAGCTCCCAGGGCACGTCTGGTTCGACAGGACCCGGGCAGAACTGTGGAGAGCTGTAGATTTCCCCCTCAGATTATTTCTGGGGACTCGACTCCCAGTTATTCCGCTCCCCCCCCCTTTAAAATGTGTGTCTGTTTAGCCAGTGGAAGATTTATTTTGGTGACGTGTATCAATGCCTAGAACTACTGGGGGGGGGGGGGTTGCGCTGTCATTGTATGTTCTGCATAAATCTTATTGTCGTAGGTAACAATTGTGATGGGCAAATGGTGTGGCTGTATCAGAGTGGTCTGTGGGAAGTAGGGACTTAGGTCTGCTTGTAGGGCAGTGCAGGAGTCAGCCCAGTGCAGGGGTCGCCAACGTGGTTCCCGCCCAACACCTTTTTTTGTGCCCACCGTTTTCAGGGAGTGGGCGGGGCCAGGTAGGGCTTTTGCCCACCAAGGCTTCTGATTGGCCATTGGAGATTTGATTGGCAGTGCAGACTTTTTTAAAACGTTGCTTTGGCAGTGGCAGCTTCCACCACAGCACAAACGATCTACGCTGTGTGTCTGAAACTAAGCTGTGGCAATCGTTTAATGGCTGGCTCTGCCTCCTGGGGCAGCCGCCTTGTGGCTTTGCTCACCGTGCCATGTAAGAATTCCAAATGTGCCCGCAGGATCCAAAAGGTTGGGGACCCCTGATCCTGTGCATTGCGTAGGACTGGGTAGAGGGAGCCGAACCAGAACTGTTTAGCACAGTGAATTTCAGCGGTGCCTTTAGCAGAACAATGTGGGCAAACAGCAGCAGAAGGCATCTTAAGGGTGTGTTGCCCTGGCACCACAAACCCTCCCTGAAGACAGGTTGAGGGAAGGGCCAGCCAGTCACGGTTGGAAGGTTCTTTCCAGACTGCATTTTGGCTGGTGGGGAAGCTTTGCATGAGGCTATAACATAACATTCTCAGAGAGGAGGGGGCTGATAGAGTTGAAGGCCTCCTCACAGGAAGTGAAGTCATTGACCCTGGGTGTGGGAGGGGGCTGGAATAGATGCCTGCTTGGATCTGCCATCAGGTCACCTTACGTATGAACTCGTAAAGTATTCAGATGGAAGGCTGCTTCTGCGGTGATGGAATTTCAGACATGGGACAAGAGCATGTTGGTTTCCTGCTCTCTTCGCCTCAGATTCAGTCTCCGCCAGCTGCTATTCCGTGTAGCCGAATATACCCAAATAAACACCAAATAATTCCAGCTTTATTCGGGCTCAACTAAACCGGTTGCCGAATCAGATTCCCTAATCTGTATTCAGCTTCAAAAAAATTCCGAAAAATACCAATAAGGTATTTTCCGGATGTTTTTCGGCTCGGTTTATACCGAATGCACACCCCTACTTCAGACCCTGGGGGCATGTCTTGTTTGAAAGAGCAGGAGCAAGGGAAGGGAACTGCTGCCACGCGACCAGCTCCCACTCCAAGTAGCCTGCCAAGTGGAAGGAAGAAGTCACCCTGGACTCTCTGCATCTGCAAAAGCCCATCACTCCCCCCCCCCGTCCCTAGGCTGCCCCCGGGTGCCATGAGTAGCTGTTTTAAGGGGGAGGAGATGTGGGGCGTGGTTAGAACACCCATGCTCAGGAAACTCATTGGCCTTAGAAGGGCGGAATGGTGCTTAGAGAGAGGGGGGGAAGGGCGTGAAAGGAAGCAAAGGGGAGGTCAGGAGCGTGAGCAGCGGCTGGACCCAGTTGCACCCGGTCAGCCTCATCTTGGGTCAGAGGTGTGTGATGTCACCTTCAAGACAAGCGAATGCTCAGGGGACTTAGAAATGAGGCCACTGTTTGGGTTTCCAAAAGCGATCAGGGCGTTTGGGTTTCCGAAGCAGAGAACAAAAGCCAGGCATTCAGTGTTCCCTCCAAGCTGAGTCAGTGTGAGCTAGCTCACAGTTTTTTAGCCTCCGGCTCACACATTTTTGTCTTAGCTCAGGAAGGATGGATGGCTCCAGAGCAAACTAATTTACGCAGCAGCCAAATCGCTCGCTCACAACTGTAATGCCAAGAGCTCACAAAGTAGAATTTTTGCTCACAGGACTCCACAGCTTAGAGGGAGCATTGGTTGTATTTATTTTTACATGTTATTTCTAGGGTAATTTCTTGCTGTACTACTTATGGAAGTAGATTCAGGTGGGGTCGCCATGTTGTTCCGAAGCAACAGTACCAAGTCTGAGTCCAGTGGCACCTTTAAGAGTTGTTGTTGTTCAGTCGCACAGTCGAGTCCAACTCTTTGCGCCCCCATGGACCAGATCACGCTTTGTTAAGAATAACAAAGTTTAATTCTGGGGATAAGCTTTCATGTGCGCGCACATGTATCTGAAGAAGTGTGCATGCACAGGAAAGCTTATCCCCAGAATTAAACTTTGTGGGTCTTAAAGGTGCCACGGGACTCAGACTTTGTTCTATTTATGGAAGTGTTCCAAGCCAGTCTTTTAAAGCCATAAAATACATTATGGGTAAAGGTTTTTGTTTTTGTTTTAAAGATGAGGTCATGAAACTTTGTGTCTGCTTGGCATGGAGAAGGTCCCAGGTTTGGTACCCGGCATTGCCAGTTAAGGATCAGGCCATAGGTGATGGGAAAGGCCTGAGGCCATAGAGAGAGAGCTGCTCCCAGTCTGAGCATGGAGAAGGTCCCAGGTTTGGTACCCGGCATTGCCAGTTAAGGATCAGGCCATAGGTGATGGGAAAGGCCTGAGGCCATAGAGAGAGAGCTGCTCTCAGTCTGAGTAGACAACTCTGACCTTGGTGGACCGAGGGCCTGATTCAGTCAAAGGCAAGGGGAAGGGTCCGTGGCTTAGAGCATCTGCTTGGCATGCAGAAAGTCCCCGGCTCAGCCCCTGGTATCGTCAGTTAAAAGGGGCAGGGGATGATGCAGGCCCCTCGACCCGGGACCCTGGAAAGCGGCTGCCAGTCTAAGTAGACGATACTGACCTCCGTGATGGATCGATGGTCTGTCTTGGTGGAAGGCACCTTCATGACCCCAGGCCGTGCTAGACGCGGAGCACTTTTCATTCCTTTATTTAATAAATGAAACTATGTGTGCCTTAGATTTCTGTGAGCTACTTTGGCAGCCAATTTTGGGAGACAAGGGAAGGCAAGGCCAAAGACACACAAAAAAATACCTGAAGGGATGCTTCAGGTGCAGGAAGGGCCCAAGTAGATGTGATGGGCAGTCAGAGAACAGAATCGTGGAATCATAGAGTTGGAAGGGACCTCCAGGGTCATCTAGTCCAACCCCCTGCACAAGGCAGGAGATTCACAAACACCTCCCCCCCCCCACACACACACAGTGACCACTGTTCCATGCTCAGAAGATGATCAAAAAACCCTCTAGGATCCCTGGCCAAACTGGCTTGGAGAACAATTGCTTCCTGACCCCCAAAGTGGCAATCGGCATTTCCTTGGGTGTGTAAGAAAGGGCCACAAGAACTGAGCCCTGAGGCAACCCTCCCTGCCCTCCCTCTCGTGATCTGCCTAAGTTCACAGAATCTGCATTGCTCTCAGATGGCCATCTAGCCTCTGTTTGTAAACCTCCAAAGGAGGAGAGCCCACCACCTCCCCGGGGAAGCCTGTTCCACTGAGGAACAGCTCGAACTGCCAGAAAGGTCTTCCTGATGTTTAGCCGAAAACTCTTCTGATTTAATTTCACCCCGTTGGTTCTGATCCGACCTTCTGGGGCAACAGAAAACAACTCGGCCCCATCCTCTCTATGACAGGCCTTCAAGTGCTTGAAGATGGTGATCGTATCACCTCTCAGTCGTCTCCTCTTTTGGCTAGACATGCCCAGCTCCTTCCGCCTTTCCTCATGGGACTTGGGTCTCAAGACCCCTCACCATCTTCGTTGCCCTCCTCTGGAGACGTTCCAGCTTGTCTAGATCCTTCTTCAATTGCGTTGCCCAAAGGTGAAGACAATACTCTAGGTGAGGTCTAAGGGGAGCAGAGTAAAACGATACCATCCCTTTGCGTGACCTGGACACTGTACATTTCTTGTTCCTGTGTCTGCCCTGTTCAAATAAACTACATGGGGAGGCGCCTCCTTTTCACAGCAAAGGGGCCATGCAGATTTGGGAGAGCAGCCCCTCCCCTTTCTGACCTCCGCAGGCCCCGTCAGCCTAGGAACTGGGGTACTTCCAGCGTGGTTTAAACACCAGCCACGAGCTGGCTTGGGGGAACCACGCCTGAGGCACTGGAGAGTCAGACGAGGAGTGGGTGTTGAGTGGCCCCCCCTCCCCTGCATGCTTTTTGATCCTTCCCCATCCCCCCTCCTCATGGGGAAGCAGCAAGCGCTGCTGCTCCTGTCTCTTCTAGGAAGGACCAGGGCAGTGTTGTGTTTGTGGGGATGGACTAGGACGTGCGAGTCCTGGGGTCAAATTCCTGCTCAGCCATGAAGCCCATTCTCTCTTAGCCTCGCCTACCTCACAGGGGTGTTAGGAAGACCACATGAGGAGGAAGCCACTTGGAGAGAGAGCATGTCACGGCTCAGGTGGGGGTGTCCCCTGACGCTGCCACCACTCTGGTTCCAGGCTCCCTTGAGAAGGCCCCGAGCACCCTCCCAAGACCTTCTGACCTCCCTTGTTTGGCCGAATAACAGGCGTGAGGACCAGGCAGAGTGAAACAAGGAAAAGGTTTATTTTATAGGAGGTCAAACAACAAGGTGCAGGATAATAACAGTAAGTGGGTGAAAAGAAAAGAAATCAAATGCCCCAACGCGTCTAAACATATACTGTCCCTAGCTCACTGTTCCAAATGACACTAGACTACTCACCCTTCCTTCAGGATGAGGGTCTCTTCCTGCAGCAGCCTTCCTTCCGGCTCTGCCCTCTGGGAAGAAAGAACAGCTTCTGCTCTGGCACCAGCCCTTTTGTTCCCCAGCCCTCTTCTTCCCTATTGGTCAATTTTGGCTCCAAAACCTCTCAGGGGCTCCTGGGAGTTGTAGGCCCAGCCTCACCTACTGCTAGCCAGGCTCCCTGGGCCTAGTAGGCCTCTGGTGGCACAGCCCAGATCATGACAGAGCAAAATAAAAATGTATCGATAGAGGGACGTAGAGCCCCGGCCCCTTCCTTTTCCTTTCCTTTTTTTAAGTTGAAGATAAGCAAGTATTTCGAACAGGTATTCTGAACTGTTCTCGGCGTGTATTCTGACCTGGTGCCACTTAGCGAGCATGCATGTCTCTGTGGCCTGCCGTGGTTCCTAGATGAGTGACAGAGTTCTGTGCCAGTTGCACCTTCCAAACTCTTTCCTGTCGGTTCAGATTGGAAGCTGGCGAAGCGGGGCTGGGTCAGGATCCCCGAGGAGAGGCCGCTGCCCTGCATTCATGGCCGGCCCTGATCTTTGAATACTCCACCAGAGTCCAGAATCCTGCCTAGACCCCGAGACCCATGGGGCAGGCACTGGAAAGCCATGGGGAGGGGCCGTGGCTTAGTCATAGAGCCTCTGCTTGGCATGCAGAAGGTCCCAGGTTCAATCCCCGGCATCTCCAGTTAAAAAGGACCAGGCAGGAGGGGATGGGAAAGACCTCCGCCTGAGACCCTGGAGAGCTGTAAAGAGGGGGCCGTGACTCAGTGGCAGAGCCTCTGCTTGGCATGCAGAAGGTCCCTGGTTCAATCCCCAGCATCTCCAGTTAAAAAGGGCCAGGCAGGAGGTGATGGGAAAGACCTTGACCTGAGACCCTGGCTCAGTGGCAGAGCCTCTGCTTGGCTGCAGAAGGTCCCAGGTTCAATCCCCGGCATCTCCTGCTTAGGATCAAGGGGTAGGGGATGGGAAAGACCTTTGCCTGGGACTCCAGAGAGCCTCTGCCAGTCCGAGTAGACAATACTTTTGAAAAACAATGTACTTTTATTTTATAACGACAACAAACAAACAAACAGAAAGACAAAACAAATCTACAACACAGACATAAAATAGGAGAATCTAACCATTAAGTATCTCTTAATTTTTTTCCTCTCTAATCACAGATGAGTTTCTACACCTTAAACTGTTGATTTAAAGTCTTGCACGTATTACTGTCAATGTTCTTATTATGTTCTTTATACTTTCTACTCCGGTTATATACACAATTCATTTAACATATTCTTCAATCCACCTGTAAAATCTTGACCACGTACTTTCAAAGCTTTCCTCTTTTTGTCCTTTCAGAAGTAAAGTCAATTTGTCCATCTCAACCATTTCCAATAGTTTAATTCTAATTCTTCTTCTTCTTCTTCTTCTTTGATATAATATTTTTATTGAGTATATCCAATCTACATACACACAAATCATTACTCATCATGTTGATACACATTTTCCACTTTTTAACACCAGAAATAACCAAACGAAAAAAAGAAAACCTCCTGAGGTTACTATTTCATCAACCTAGTCCTTTTTAATCTCATTTAATCCCTCCTCGTTCCTTATGCCCCTATCTTACCCGTTTATTGGGTCCCCATACAACTTTCCCCAAAACTTATAATTAACCTTGATACATTCCATAACCTTCAGTTCATTCCTACATCAGTTACTACTACTATCCGTCTTCTTCTTTTCCTGAAAAGAAAAGTTGATAGGATTTGCCTCCAATTATGGCCACTATAGAGAAGAACTCTACAGCGGGAGGAAAAACCTCCCCCCTCCCTAAATTCGGAGGTCTTCTTTTGATGGTGTCTCAGTACTGACACTGAAGGGCCAAGGGTCCGATTCTGTCTTGCTGGTGTTCAGTGTCAGTTTTCTTTCATCCAGCCCATAAAAATGTCCAGGCACTGCTGAAGAAACTTTAACATAACATAAGAACATAAGAGACACCAATGTTGGATCAGGCCAAAGGCCCATCCAGTCCAACACTCTGTGTCACACAGTGGCCAGAAATACCAGGTGCCATCAGGAAGTCCAGCAGTGAGGCCAGGACACTAGAAGCCCTCCCACCGTTGCCCTTCCAAGCACCATGAATACAGAGCATCCCTTGCCCCAGACTGAGAGTTCCTATCTGTACCTTGTGGCTCATAGCCACTGATGGACCTCTGCTCCATATGCTTATCCAATTCCTTCTTGAAGCCGTCCATGCTTGTAGCCACCACCACCTCCTATGGCAGTGAATTCCAGGTGTTAATCACTCTTTGGGTGAAGAAGGACTTCCTTTTATCTGTTCTAACCCGACCGCTCAGCAATTTCATGGAGTGCCCACGAGTTCTTGTATTGTGAGAAAGGGAGAAAAGGACCTTTCCCTACCTGCTCTTTCCCATGCATAATCTTCTAAACCTCGATCATGTCTCCCCTCAGCCGTCGTTTCTCCAAGCTAAAGAGCCCTAAGCGCTTTAACCTTTCCTCATAGGGAAAGTGTTCCAACCCTTTTATCATTCGAGTTGCCTTTTTCTGCACTTTTTCCAAAGCTATAATATCTTTTTTAAGGTGAGGTGACCAGAACTGCACACAGTATTCCAAATGAGGCCGCACCATCGATTTATACAGGGGCATTATGATACTGGCTGATCTGTTTTCAGTCAAACTTTCTACCTCTTTGAGGAGAATGAGGGGGACAGTTGGGTGCAGTCAGCATAACTATGACACCCTGGACCGAAGTGGTGGATGATCCCTTCCAGGGGTTGCGTGCAGGAGTTAGAAAAGGACCCAGGGCTAGCATGGTCCTCACCGGGTCACCCCCGCAAAACCACAGCAATGCACTGCCCTTTTTCCTCAAACTATTCCAAATGGCTTGAGCTATCATCGTGGAATCATAGAGTTGGAAGGGACCTCCACGATTGCCTAGTCCAACCCCCTGCACAATGCAGGAAATTCACAAATACCTCCCCCCCCCGACACACCTGCAGTGACCCCTGTTCCACGCCCAGAAGGTGACAGAAACCCTCCAGGATCCCCAGCCAAACTGGCCTGGAGAAAAACTGCTTCCATACCCCAAAGTGGTGATCGGCATTTCCCTGGGCGTGTAAGAAAGGGCCACAAGAACTAAGCACTGAGGCAACCCTCCCTGCCCTCCCTCTCATGATCTGCCTCAGTTCACGGAACCTGCATGGCTGTCAGATGGGGCCATCTAGCCTCTGTCTGAAAACCTCCAAAGGAGGAGAGCCCACCGCCTCCCGGGGAAGCCTGTTCCACTGAGGAGCCGCTCGAACAGTCAGTAAGTTCTTCCTAATGTTTAGCCAAAAACTCTTCTGAGTTAGTTTCAACCTGTTGGTTCTGGTCGGACCTTCTGGGGCAACAGAAAACAACTCCACACCGTCCTCTATAGGACAACCCTTTGAGTACTTGAAGATGGTTCTTCTATCACCTCTCAGTTGTCTCCTCTCCAGGCTAAACATACCCAGCTCCTTCAGCCTTTCCTCATAGGACTTGGGCTCCAGACCCCTCACCATCTTCGTTGCCCTCCTCTGGACACGTTCCAGCTTGTTCTATATCCTTCTGAAATTGTGGTGCCCAAAACTGAACACAATACTCTAGGTGAGGTCTAACCAGAGGAGAGTAAAGCAGTACCATCACTTTGCGTGATCTGGACACTCTACTTCGGCTGATATGGCCCAAAATGGCATTTGCCTTTTTAGCAACTGCATCACACTGCTGACTCAAGTTCAATGCATGGTCTACTAAGACCTCTAGATCCTTTTTGCACATACTACTGCAAATTTTATCCCCGGTAAAATTCATTTGATTTGTTTTAGCCCAGTTTTCCAACGTGTCACGGTCATCTTGTATCCTGACTCTATCTTCTATGAAGAAGAAGAAGATTGGATTTATGCCCCATGATATGGCCCAAAATGGCATTTGCCTTTTTAGCAACTGCATCACACTGCTGACTCAAGTTCAATGCATGGTCTACTAAGACCTCTAGATCCTTTTTGCACATACTACTGCAAATTTTATCCCCGTTAAAATTCATTTGATTTGTTTTAGCCCAGTTTTCCAACGTGTCACGGTCATCTTGTATCCTGACTCTATCTTCTATGAAGAAGAAGAAGATTGGATTTATGCCCCACCCTTCACTACCCAAAGGTGTCTCAGAGCGGCTTACAAACTCCTTTCCCTTCCACTCCCCACAACAGACACCCTGTGAGGTAGGCGGGGCTGAGAGAGCTCTTGACAGAAACGGCTCTTTTTCAAGGACAGCTCTTGTCAGAACTACGGCTTCTCCAAGGTCATCCAGCCAGGTGCAAGTGGAGGAGTGGGGAATCAAACCTGGTTCTCCCAGATTAGAGTCCGCGCACTTAACCACTATGCCAAACTGGCTCTCGATTAGCTACCCCTCCGAATTTAGTATCATCTGCAAATTTAATAAGCATTCCCTCTATTCCTTCATCCAAATCATTGATAAAGATGTTGAACAAAACAGATCCCAGGACAGATCCTTGAGGCACTCCACTTGTCACTCCTCTCCAAGAGGATAACCATTAACAAAGCACTCTTTTGGTGCGATCTGTCAACCCGTTACAGATCCACCTAACAGTCATAAGATTCAAACCACACTTTACCAACTTGTCAAGAAGAGCATTGTGTGGAATATTATCGAAAGCCTTACTGAAATCAATAAACTATGTCCACAGCATTCCCCTGATCCAGCAAGGTAATAACTTTTTCGAAAAAAGAGATAAGGTTAGTCTGACATGACTCGTTCTTGAGAAACCCATGCTGGTTCTTAGTGATCACAGCCGTCCTTTCTGAAGGCTCAAGGACTGACTGATGATTTGTTCTAAAACTTTCTCAGGTATAGACATCAAGCTGTCAGGTGCCCAGGTCCTCTTTTTCCCCTTCTTGGAAGATGGGGACAACATTTGCCGGCCTCCAGTCTTCTGGCACCTCACCTGTTCTCCAAGAATTCTCAAAAATAATGGACTGAGGCTCAGAAATTACATCTTCAAGTTCTTTTAGTGCCCTTGGATGCAGCTCATCTGGCCCTGAGGACTTAGTTTCATTTCAAGAAACTAGGTTTTCATGTGCTACCTCTATGTCGATCCTAGGCTGCGACTCCCTTCCCTCATCATGTGTTCTGTTTTTGCCATGTTGAGCACCGTTTCCCTTGCAGGAGAAGACTGAGGAAAAGTAGGAATTGAGCAGTTCTGCCCTCTCTTCATCACCCGTTACAATATCACTTTCTTATTTCACTTTCCTGCAATGGGCCTACCCTGTCCTTCCTTTCTTTCTTACTTTGAACATAAAAAAGAACCCTTTTTTGTTCTTCTTAGCATCTCTCAGTAGCCTAAGCTTTAGCTTTCCTAACTTTCTCTCTACAAGCACTGGTGATTTGATATTCATCCTTGGTTATAAGCAGGGGTCATTTCCTGCAGGAGCGCACAGGAGCGGAGCTCCGGCAGTAAAGAGCCCAGGGGGCAGGCACATGCAACAAGCCCCACCCCCTGCTCCCAGCAGCCCTCAGTCAGAGCAAGAAGCAGCCAGGTAAGCTGCAGAGCCCCCCTCCCGGGTCCCCGGCCCAAAACAGTCCAGTGGCACCTTTAAGTCCACGTTTTATTCAGGCACAAGCATTCCCTCCTCCGCGAGGACAGAGCTGCACGTCCCCCCCCCCCAATAGCTAGCAATCCAAAACAGTCCAGTGGAGCCTGAGCGGTGGGTGTTGCCTTCTGACACACTTCCGGTGATGTCAGGGGGCATGGCATAAGCTAATGAGTTATGCTAATGAGCTCATGCACCTCTTTTTCTTCTAAATGACCCCTGGTTATAAGGCCCCCCTTCCATTTTTTAAACGGGTTTTTTTTTTTTAATGTCTCAAGTCTTTAGAAAGCTGTTTATGGAGCCACCTTGGCTGCTTTAGGCTCCTCCCATCTTTCCTTCTCACAGAAATCCCTTGTGATTGTGCCTTCGGTATTTCACTTTTAAGAAACTCCCACCCTTCTTGAACTCCTTTCTCCTTAAGTATTTCTGACCATGGATTTGTACCCAGCATAACTTTTAAGTTTGTAAAAATTTGCTTTCCTGCAGTCCAACCCATCTGCCTGACTACGTACAGCTTTTGCCTTCCCCAAGACTGTAACTTCCAAACTCCCACGGTCACTGCGACCCAGGGTGCCCCACTCCTTCCACCTCGTCAACCAGTTCTTCCCTGTGGGTGAGGATCGGGTCCAAGACAGCAGGTCCCCTTCTTTCCCTCCCCACTTTCTGGGAAATGGAGTTTGTCAGCCAGTCGAGTCAGGAATCTATTGGACCTTTCGTTTTTAGCAGAGTTGGACTTCCAACAGATATTGGAGTAATTGAAATCTCCCATGACCACTGTGTCCCGTCTCTCTGAGAACATTGCAGTCTGTTCTGGGAGCGTCTCATCCAAGTCCTCTGCCTGGCTCAGTGGTCTATGGCAGAACCCCACCGTAATAGCACTATTATTTCTTACTCCTTTTATTTTCGCCCAGAGACTCTCAACTGGACTTCCATGCTCAGATTCACGTATGTCCTCGCAAGTAGATACCTCCTTTACATATCATGCAACTCATCTGCCCTTCCTTGGCTGTGGTCACACGGAGCATTAGCCACGCTACAGAGACAGAAGATAGGCGGATTTTCCGGGCGTGATCAAACCGCAACATCTGGGAAGTGTAGAGCTCCCGTGGCTAACCCAAGGCTTCCTGCCGAAGATGCGCCGTAAAAAACTAGTACCTCGGAGGTACTAGTTTCCGGAAACCGCGGGGCAAGGGCAGGCGCCTGATTGCATTTCCGGTGGTAGGTCATGGCATCCGGCGCCCGCCCATGTCCCGTCGTGAAAAGGGTTTTTTCCCCCAAGTCTCCACGGGATGCACACAAGCACCCAACGGCGCATGCGCACACCCTCGGTTAAAAAAAACACAACCCCCACCGCGCCGCTTCTTTGCCGCGCCGCAGGATTGACGTATGATCAGCACCTCCCCCTGAACCATGGGACGTCAGCGGGACGTTTGATCCGGCAGCCGTGTAATAGTTCGCTCCAGGGCAAACAGCCACGCCTCCCCCCCCCCGCAATATCCGGCCCGTGTGACCAGGGCCCTTATTTGTCTGTCATAGAATCACAGAATGTTAGAGTTGGAAGGGACCTTGCAGGTCATCTAGTCCAACCCCCTGCACTCTGCAGGAGCAGAGCCGAAAGATAGCCCTACAACATACCAGGAACATGGTCGTCCAGCGAAGGAGCATCCACCACCTCCTGAGTCTCCTTTTAAAACAAGTTGTGCCCCTCAATCCTAATACTCCAATTGTGAATGTCACCCCACCAAATTTCCATAATGCCTGTTAGGTCATCGTCCGCGTCCTGTGTTTAGGACTTCCAGTTCCTCCTGCTTGTTCCCCGTACTCTCTGCGCATTAGTGTAGAGACATCAGAATCCATGTTTGATGCGCCCTGAGGTTTTCGTTTCTGTACTTAACTGCGAGTTAATGTTCCCTTGCATTATCTACTCCTCCCCACAAAACATTAGCGTTCTTATCTCCAGTTGCTGACATCCTCCCTCCCTTTCTCTCGAGACACAGATCTTGCAGGAAAATAGTTTCAGAGAGTAGCCGTGCTGGTTGGTGGTAGTGCAGCTCAATTCAAGAACTGGAGCACCTTATAGACCAAGGAGGTTTTGGGGGGGAGTCGAGACTCCCTCTCCAAAACTCACACTCTGGAAATCTTGCTGGTCTCCAATGTGCTCCTGGGCTTGCATCTAGCCGATCATTTAGAGTAAAAAGGTAAAGGTAAAGGTTCCCTTGCTCGAAAGCCGACTCTAGGGTTGCGGTGCTCATCTCCGTTTCCAAGCCGAAGAGCCAGCGCTGTCCGAAGACCTCTCCGTGGTCATGTGGCCGGCATGACTAAACACCAAGGCGCACAGAACGCTGTTCCCTTCCCACCGAAGTGGTACCTATTTATCTACTTGCAATTTCTTGCTAGGTTCAGGTTCATTTAGACAGTAACGAATGCAAATTTCTTTCCACATCTCTAGAGGTTTTTCATGTCTTGTTTGACCTCCAGTAACACCAACTTGGGAACCGGTCCATAGATCTAAATCTGTATTCTCTAAAAACAAAAAAAAACCCAACTGGACTGGACAGTTCCAGCGGTGATTGTGCAGTCACAGTGCTTTGTCAGAAGACAACATATTTCTTATAGGACAAAAAAAGGTTTATTCTGGGGCAGGCCTGCAGCTACAGTGGGGCCTCCCGGGGCCTGGCCCCCTGACGTCTTCCCAAGGCCCCACAAGTTTTGGAGAGAAGCGGGGAGAAGGCCCAGAGCACCCTCCCAAGAAGACCTTCAGACCTCCCTTGTTTGGCCGAATAACAGGCGTGAGGACCAGGCAGAGTGAAACAAGGAAAAGGTTTATTTATTTTATAGGAGGTCAAACAACAAAGTGCAGGATAATAACAGTAAGTGGGTGAAAAGAAAAGAAACCAAATGCCCCAACACGTCTAAATATATACTGTCCCCTAGCTCACTATTCCAAGTGGCACTAGACTACTCACCCTTCCCTCAGGATGAGGGTCTCTTCCCTGCAGCAGCCTTCCTTCTGACTCTGCCCTCTGGGAAGAAGAACAGCTTTTCCTACTGCCCCAGATCTTTTATTCCAAGCCCTCCTCTTTTCCTATTGGTCCATTTTAGCTCCAAAACCTCCCAGGGGCTTCTGGGAGTTGTAGGCCCAACCTCACCTACTGCTAGCTAGGCTCTCTGGGCCTAGTAGGCCTCTGGTAGCACAGCCTAGATCATGACAGGCTCACACATTTTTGTCTTAGCTCAGGAAGGACGGCTCCAGAGCAGACTAATTTATGCAGTAGCCAAATGGCTCTCTCAGAAGTTTCATGCCAGTGGCTCACAAAGTAGATTTTTTGCTCACAAGACTCCACAGCTTAGAGGGAGCATTGGTTACTCGTACTTCCCAGGGCGGGGAACACATTATTTCATTCATTTCATTTCATCTATTGGACCTGTGGCCCACTCTCCCCTGCGACCAGGCTCAGAGCGTGTAACAACAACCGATAAAAAACATTCAGCCGTCCAAAACAAGTATATACATTCAATAAATGTAACGAAATTCATACTAAATACAGAGCAACGATGCAATTAAAATTAAATGCAATATCAGGGGGGAGTAATGTATACACTAGCTGTTGTAGATTTCCCGGGCTGTGTGGCCGAGGTCTTGGCATGGTAGGACCTGATGTTTCGCCAGCAGCTGTGACTGGCATCCTCAGAGGTATAACACAGAAAGACGGAGTACTCTCCGTGTCAAGGTGAGAAGCAAAATGGTA
The DNA here is from genome assembly GCF_001447785.1 of Gekko japonicus. Lineage (NCBI taxonomy): Eukaryota > Metazoa > Chordata > Lepidosauria > Squamata > Gekkonidae > Gekko > Gekko japonicus. The sequence continues at coordinate 126,509 of NW_015170325.1, read as the reverse complement.
GGCAGGTAATTTATATCTACTCAGGAAGGTGGGGTAGGGCTGACTCATTATCATGTAGGAGTTCCCAGGCTGTGAACATGCTAATGGAGGAGCTTTCCTGAGGAGGTTCTTTTGCATATGGATGCCAGGTCCTACGATGCCAAGACCACGGCCATACAACCCAGAAAATCTACAACAGCTAATGAACTCTGGCCGTGAAAGCCTTCGACAATGTAATGTATACACTGTCTACTCAGAAGGAAAGGGGGGAGGAAGGGAAGAACGAAGAAAATGGAGGAGGCCAATCCACGATGGAGGCCGTCACTGCCCTCAGCCGTAGGCCCAGTGGAACAACTCTGCTTTACAGGCCCTGCAGAACTGCATCAGGTCCCGCAGGGCCCGGACCTCAACCAGACGAGTGTTCCACCAGGCAGGAGCCGGGGCTGAGAAGGCTCTAACTGAGGACGGTCAGATGTTCTTCCGTCTGGGGCTCACCAGCAGATTTTGATCACGTGAACGTAGTGCTCAGGGGGGGGGGGGGTACCAGGAGAGGCAGTCCCAAAGGTATGCTGGTCCCAGACCGTTTAGGGCCTTAAAGGTCAGTACCAAAACCTTGAACCTGACCCGGCCCACAATCTGGAGCCAGTGCAGGGGGCGAGGATCACCCTGCTATGCAATGATGCCATTCCAGCCTTGTGGAGGAAAGGCAAGGGCATTTATTCATTAGTTACGCAAGTCGCTGAGCTGCAGACCGGAAGGTCTGTAGTTTGGCAGTTCGAGACCCGAGTGCTGCGTGACGGAGTGAGCTCCCGTCACTGGCCCCAGCTCCTGCCAACCTAGCAGTTCGAAAGCAAGAAGTTGCAATTAGATCAATAGGTACCGCTTCGGGGGGAAGGTAACAGCATTCCGTGCGCCTTGCTGTCTAGCCATGCTGGCCGCATGACCATGGAAACGTCTTCGGACAGCGCTGGCTCTTCGGCTTGGAAACGGAGAGGAGCACCACCCCCTAGAGTCGGATCTGACTGGGTTTCGAGGAAGGGAAACCTTTACCTTTATGCAATGTCATCCAAGTCGATAGCATTTTAAAGAGTGATACGTCTAGAAGAAGTCTCTGCCCCGAGGAGTCTGTAACCTTTAAATCAAGTGAGAGAAGGAGAGCAGGAAGCAGAGTGGGGAGGGGGGAGGCCAGGGTAGCAAGGGTGGGGCGTAAGAAAATGCAGTTCTACTTAGGTAGCTTCTGTTTGGATGGAGGGGAGGTTTAGGGGCACTGGTTGGAAGTGGTGCCTACGAGTTCGGTCAAAGAGTAGCGAACAGGATGAGCGATGAGTTACACGCGCAGAAGCCAAAGCATCCCTCATCCCTGTTGTGCGTGTGGGTATGTGTGCGCGCAGGCATACATAAACACAAACACACTCAAGCGTCCCTAATCCCCAATGTGCGTGTGGGTATACACACACCCACCTGTCCCGCGTTTAGAGTCTCGGACCCTTCCGCGTCAGCCCTCGCGGAAAAGGGCCAGTGTCCCACCCACTCAGCGGGAGGGAGGGTCGAGGCAGTGCTCCCGTTTCCCACAAACAAGACGGGGGTGGGGGTGGTGGTTCTCTGGGGCGGGCGCTGAGCAGGCGCAGGGCTGGTGCCATGGCTGTTGGGCTGTGTGTGGATTGGAAGCAGCACAGCACGGGGGTTGTTACTGACCTCTTTCTCTGTCCCCCCACCCCCTTTCTTCCCTTTTCTGTTTCTCTCTGTCTCTGTCCCTCCGACCCGACACTCTCCAGGAAGCCCCCGCGCCACAGCGTCGGCCCTGCACTTCCCGTCAACCTCCATCATCCAACAGTCCAGCCCTTACTTCACCCACCCGACCATCCGCTACCACCACCACCACGGCCAGGACTCGCTGAAGGAGTTCGTGCAGTTTGTGTGCTCGGATGGCTCCGGGCAGGGCTCTGGGCAGGTAAGAGCCTCGCCCCTTAGCCCGGGGGGGGGGGCACAGCTGCTTCGGCCAGCGCCCCCCCTCCCCTGCCGCCCACCAGCCCTTCTCGGACCGCTCTCCCTCTCGGCCTCCTCTCCCCCTCTGTCTCCCTTCCCTCTCTGTCTTCTGGCCTGCCTGCCTGCCTGTCTGGGGCATTGGGGGGGGGGGGGGGGGGGGCCGCGGTAGGCACACATTTGCGTGGCCCTCAGGTAGGGTGGGCAGAACGGGCCCCGTTTAGTGGAGGGCACTGGTTGATCCTCGTCCGCTCTTGGCCTCTTGCTGTGTTCACCGCACGCGGGCCGGCAGTCCAATATTCCCTCTAAGCTGTGGAGTCCTGTCAGCAAAAATTCTAACTTTATGAGCTCCTGGCATTAAAGTTGGGAGCGAGCGATTTGGCCGCTGCATAAATCAGTTTGCCTCTGGGTCCATCCTTCCCGAGTGAAGACAAAAATGCGTGAGCCGGAGGCTAAAGAACTGTGAGCTGGCTCGCACTAACTCAGCTTAGAGGGAACACTGGCCTGGCACAGTGCCCGTGCCCAAGCTAGGAGAACTGCTATCTGGGGACAGCCAGGATTAGTGAGGGGGTGGTGGGTGGTGAGAAGGGGGTGTTCCAGAAACTGGTTTAACTCTGGGTTGTCATTTTGCCTTGCGTGGGGGTACAGCCACTGAGGGCGGGGCGGGTGTCCTCTGTCCCCCCTCCCCATTTCCTTCCCCTTTCCCCGCCCACCAGGATTTTCCTCCCTGGAAACACCCTCGCAGGCTCTCAAGGGCTCGGACTTGGGGACGCCGCTGGGCTTCGTGGCACAGGACAGGACAGGAGGACCAAGAACAACAAGGGTAAGAAGGAAGTCAAATACAGGGCCAGTACTAAAAACTTATAAGTTGAAACTTATAATATACAAAAATACGTGTATTTATTAGAAAGACAGTTAAAAACATATAGAAGAAGAAGAGGAAGAAGAGATTGGATGTATACCCCATGGCCCTTCACTACCCGAAGGAGTCTCAGAGCGGCTGACAAACTCCTTTCCCTTCCCCTCCCCACAAAAGACACCCTGCGAGGTAGGCGGGGCTGAGAGAGCTCTGATGGAAACTGCTCTTTTTCAAGGACAGCTCTTGTCAGAACTACAGCATGTACATGTGGAGGAGTGGTGAATCAAACCCTTTTCTCCCAGATTAGAGTCCGCGCACTTCACCACGACACCAAACTGGCCCAATGAATAAAAGGGCCCAATGTAAGCCTCGTAAACAAGGAAAGGTGGCCTAAACACCAGCACCAAGACACACGGCCTGATGCGTTTCCACCCTATTGGGGCCTCCTTCAGAGGTCAAACAATATTGAGGTACACGTAACTTTAATATGTATTACAATAAGATAACCAATAAATGAATAATGGACCAAGAAAAGGAAGGCTGTAGAAAAAAAATTAAAGGATATTAAATATGAATAATCAAATATTTTTCAACTTACAGTGTAGTAAAAATGGCTATATTACTTACTTAAGCAGCAAAATCTAAAGACACAAGACAAAGGTTTGTGAGGCCTCAAAAGATGAAAGTTGTCTGTCTGGTGCCAAATGCACTGCGGCTGAATTAGAACATCTACAAGATAAAATATATTTAAAAAGCTAATGCAGTAAATGAAAGCCAATACAATAACAGAAATTAAAAAATCGATAATATACAAAATTACCTTCCGATCGTGTCTTTCTAATAAATACATGTATTTTTGTATATTATAAGTTTTAACTTAGTTTTTAACATTGGCCCTTTATCAAGACTTCTTTCTTACCCTTGTGGTTCTGGGGTCGCGCTGACCCCAGGTCTGTGCAAGCGGTGGGGGTGGGGTGGGGGCTTCAGGAGAGCAAGCATTGGGGGTGTTAGCAGCTGGCACAGGTATTCCCCCCCATACACACACCCCACGGGGCCCTGGATTGCTCCCTCGTTCAGGGCCCCGTGGTGTTTTCCACAGAGTGGTGTGCTGTGACATTAAAGCCTTGTAAGGTTGGGTCGGTCTCTTATCTGCTTGGAGTCCAGCTGAGTTTGTAGACGTGCTTTGATAAAGATGCTTGAGGAGTGCCGCTTCTCCCTTGAGAGAGTTCCCGTGGCCCGTCTAAGGGAGCCCCCCGTCCTCGGGGCTGAGACGAGATGTGTCAGCTGCCGCTGTGACTCCAACGAGATGCATTCGCTCCACCGCTCGTCTGCCCCATCCCAGCTCGCCAGCCCAAGAAGAACCTGGAAGGGAGGTACAGCCCTCTCGGGCCTGACGGGCTCTGAGCAGCCTCGGCCTTACAGAGACGGGTCCCAAAAACTATGGCTCTCTGCCCATCTGAGGAAGAAGGCAAAGGCGAGCAGAAGCCTCACAAGAGACTCAAAGGCCGTGTTTTGCTCCATGCACAGGATCCAGTCTCCTGGTTTAGCGAAGGGTCTCCACCTCCCGCTAGTTCCCTGGGGCATCGGAAAGGCCGCGTACGGGCGGGAGCTCAGTCCCATGGGGCAGCTGGCCCCGGTCATCCTCGAATTGCCCCTGAAAGCTTTGGACGAGGAACCGCATCCCTTTAGAAGCTGTCAGGATCTTGCCCAACACTGTCCCCTCTAAGCTGAGTTCATGTGAGCTAGCTCACAGTTTTTTAGCCTCCAACTCACGCATTTTTGTCTTCGCTCAGCGAGGATGGGGCTCCAGAGCAAACTCATTGATGCTGTAGTCAAATTGCTCGCTCCCAACTTTAATGCCAGTAGCTCACAAAGTAGCATAAGAACATAAGTCACACAGTGGCCAAAAATACCAGGTGCCATCAGGAGGTCCAGCAGTGGGGTCAGGACATTAGAAGCCCTCCCACTGTTGACCCCCTTCCCAAGCACCAAGAAGACAGAGCCTCACTTGCCCCAGAGTCCCTATCTATACCTTGTGGCTAATAGCCACTGATGGACCTCTGCTCCATATGCCTATCTAATTCCCTTTTGAAGCTGTCCGTGCTTGTAGCCGCCACCACTTCCTGTGGTAGTGAATTCCATGTGTTAATCACTCTTTGGGTGAAGAAGTACTTCCTTTTATCCATTCTAACCCGACCGCTCAGCAATTTCATGGAGTGCCCACGAGTTCTTGTCTTGTGAGAAAGGGAGAAAAGGACTTCTTTCTCAACCTGCTCTATCCCATGCATAATCTTATAGACCTCGATCATGTCACCCCTCAGTCGTCGTTTCTCCAAGCTAAAGAGCCCTAAGCACTTTAACCTTTCCTCATAGGGAAAGTGTTCCAACCCTTTTATCATTCGAGTTGCCCTTTTCTGCACTTTTTCCAAAGCTATAATATCCTTTTTAAGGTGTGGTGACCAGAACTGCACACAGTATTCCAAATGAGGTCGCACCATCGATTTATACAGGGGCATTATGATACTGGCTGATTTGTTTTCAAGCCCCTTCCTAATAATCCCCAGCATAGCATTGGCCTTTTTAATTGCAGTCGCACACTGTCTCGACATTTTCACTGAGTTATCTACTACGACTCCAAGATCTCTCTCCTGATCAGTCTCTGCCAGTTCAGACCACTCAAAGTAGAATTTTTGCTCGCAAGATTCCACACCTTAGAGGGAACATAGTTGCCCAAAGGGGGGAGCTGCCAGCCCTGTTTTTGTTTCAGGGCTGGAAAAACTGCGGCTCAGCAGAGTGACTTGGGGGGGCAGAGCTTTCGAGCAAGACCACTCTCTCTCTCTCCTTGCTTGTAACCAAGGGCATCCCCAAGAGCTTTGATGCCCTTCTCGGGGGTCTCGGCCTGCGGAGGCCCTGGCTCAGCGTCCTTTGACTCCTGCAGATGGCACGTGGCCAGGACAAGCTGAGATGGGAGTTGGGAAGAAGATCTTCCCAAAGATGTTGAATCTAGACACGAAAATTCAGGAGGCTTCAGAACATAAAAAGATGTTGAATCTAGACACGAAAATTCAGGAGGCTTCAGAATATAAAAAGATGTTGAATCTAGACACGAAAATTCAGGAGGCTTCAGAACATAAAAAGACGTTGAATCTGGACACGAAAATTCAGGAGGCTTCAGAACATAAAAAGATGTTGAATCTAGACACGAAAATTCAGGAGGCTTCAGAACATAAAAAGAGCTCGCCGAGATCAGACCTGTGGCCCATCCAGTCCAGCACCCGATATCACATGTTGGCCAACCGGTTCCTCCGGAGGGCCAGCAACAGGGCAGAGAGGCTGAGGCCTTCCCCAGATGTTGTCTCCTGGCTCTGGGATGCAGAGGCTGAGAGCGTCTGAACAGTGAAGTTCCCTCTAGACACCGTGTGGCTCGTAGACACTCTTAGACCTCTCCTCCGTGAGTGAATCTGTCTAATCCCCTTCTAACGCCGTCTATGCCCGTGGCCTTCGCAGCGTCCTCTGGCAGCAAATCCCACACCCAGCTTTCTAGCTATGTGACGCACATGGATAGTTTCAGCTTTTTATTTTTTTAAATGATCTTTTAAAAAGAGATTTCCCCCCCCCCCCGTGATTGACAGCTAAGAAATGAGATGCTACAAAGTCCCGTATTGCTTTTGCAAAATCTCCCGGTTTTTTGTCTTGAGGACCAGTTAGTTTCTGGATGTATGGAGAGGTCTGTGGCTGGCATTTACTGACACGGGAAGAGACATCTTTTATGGGAACTAAGGCATGTCCTCTTAATCCGTTTGCTTGACTTTGGGGAGGGTCCGTGGCTCAGTGGCAGAGCCTCTGCTTGGCATGCAGAAGGTCCTGGTTTCAATCCCCGGCAGTATCGCCAGTTAAAAAAGGGGTCTGTCAGTTGGTGATGGGAAAGACCTTTGTCTGCCTGAGACCCTGGAGAGAGCCACTGCCAGTCTGAGTGGACAAGACTGACCGTGATGGACTGAGGGTCTGATTCAGCAGAAGGCACCTTTGTGTGTTCTGGGTGTTGAAGTGGCCTGGCTTCCATCTACACTGAGGCTGCCTTAACATTTGGGGAGGGGCCGGGGCTCAGTGGCAAAGCATCTGCTTGGCATGCAGGAGGCCCCAGGCTCAATGCCCTGCAGCGTCTCCAGTGAAAAGGACCAGGCCGTAGAAGGGCCTTTCTCTGCCTGAGTCCCTGAAGCGCCACTGCCAGCATGAGTAGACATAAGAGAACATAAGAACACAAGAGAAGCCAATGTTGGATCAGGCCAATAGCCCATCTAGTCCAACACTCCGCCAAAAATATCAGGTGCCATCAGGAGGTCCAGCAGTGGGGCCAGGACAGTTGAAGCCCTCCCACTGTTGCCCTTCCCCAAGCACCAAGAATACAGAGCATCCCTTGCCCCAGACTGAGAGTTCCTGTCTATACCTTGTAGCTAAGAGCCACTGAGGGACCTCTGCTCCAGATGTTGATCCAATTCCCTCTTATAAGAACATAAGATAAGCCAATGTTGGATCAGGCCAATGGCCCATCCATTCCAACACTCTGTCACACAGTAGTCAAAAATACCAGGGGGCATCAGAAGGTCCAGCAGTGGGGCCGGGACACTAGAAGCCCTCCCACTGTTGCCCCCCCAGGAACCAAGAATACAGAGCATCCCTTGCCCCAGAGCAAGAGTTCCTATCGATAGCTTGTGGCTAATAGCCACCGATGGACCTCTGCTCCATATGCTTATCTGATTCCCTCTTGAAGTTGTCCATGCTTGTAGCTGCCACCACCTCCTGTGGCAGTGAACCCCATGTGTTGATCACTGACCTTGATGGACGGGGTGGGGGGGTCTGATTCATGGCTTGGCCCGGCTGGTCCCATTGGGCACCAGGAGTGGTGGGCCATCTTCTCTCTGCTGCTTCGGCCTTTCTCTCCGGGCGTCCGTAGGGACTCACAGGCAGACCTGGTAGCACTTCCGTTCCAGGGCGGGTACTGAACCGAGAGGACAGTGCTAACGTCAGGAGTGTAGCTATGGCAATCCAGAGAAGGCCAGAGGTGTGGTGGGGAGCAGCTCCATCCGTCTACATGGAAACACCATCGCCCGGGCCTGCCAATCAAGCCGGATGGCAATTCGGGCTCTTTTCGGGAGAAGGAGGAGCACCTGGGTCTGAGAGAAAGGGGTAGGGAGGCGACGAGAGGAAGTCAAGGGGGAAGACCTGCAATCCAAATACCTTCTCTCTCTCTTTTTTTGTGTGTGTGTGCAAAAGAACTAAGGGAGGGGGAAGGCCCCTCCGCCCCGGAACCGGAAGTCCTCCCCCTCACTCTCCGCCCTGAGAGCCGCCAGCGGATACTGCATCTTTAACGTTGCCTTGTCTCGTTCACGCATCACTGTATTTATGTTGTTCGCAGCCTAACGGTAGCGGCCAGGGCAAAGTCACGGGGTCATTTTTGCTGCCGCCGCCACCACCTGTGGCCAGACCTGTGCCCCTTCCAATGCCTGATACAAAATCCACCAGCGCTCACCCAGAGGGCGGAGCACCGACGCCAACATCACCCTGTAAGTGGACCCGAGCGTCACCCGAACCTCCCGGCCAAAGAGCTCAGTCCCACCCGCCCGAACCCATCCCCACACCCTTCACGCGGGGGCCGAGCAGGAGAGGAGGAAGGGCCAGGAGAGGAGGAGGACCAGAGAAGGAAGTGTCCCCAGCAACCGGTGCAGAAGAAAAGAGAGGCGTCTCGGGAGAGAGGGGAAAAGGAAGGAAAGAAAGAAGGAAGGAAGAAAAGAAGGGAGAGAGAGAGGGAAGGGAGGAGGAAGGAAGGAAGGAAAGAGGGAAGGGAGGAGGAAGGAAGGAGCACAGACTTTAGAGAGGCCGGGGGAGGGCGACAGGCATTCGGGGGCACCAAGTGGCGGGATGGGGGCACCATGTCGTCCGTCCGTCTGTTTGTCCATCGTCGTCCATCCTTCCGTCTCGTGCCGTGTGCTTGTTCTCAAGGTTCAGACACCCCATCCGATTCCTCCACCCCACCCCCTCGGCCACCATCCACGCCCTCCCACCTTCCATCCCATCCCCAGCGTTTAAAGATGCAGTAGCTGCCCAGATCCGACACCTTAAATTTTCTTTAAAAAAAATATTTTTTTTCTAATTCGTTATGTTGTTGGTTGGTTGCCATGGTGGCTCCTGGGTAAGGAACTGGGGGATATTTTTTTATTTTTTTTAAAAAGGGGACAACAATAAACTTCTATACTTTATTACAGAAATTGGAGAAGAAGGGAAACCGTTAGATATTTTGGGGAGGGGGATGTGATACGAAGAAGGGCTGTGCTCGTGGGTACTCATCGGATGCTTTTAAAAAAAAATCGGCTTCTCCCCCCCCCCCCCCCCGGATTGCCGTCTGTGCTTTCTTTAGAAGGCATGCCCGTTGGAAGGGGGAGGAAGAGAATTTGGGACCCAAAACCTCCAGAGACGGCCCCCCCAATGTCTGGTGAGAAACAGAGCCCGGCCGGCCATTTGGGTGACAGTCCCTTTTTGGGGGGCGAGGAGCGCAGGACTTCTGTCCCAACCTGCAGGAGGGCCAGTGTGCCTCATGGGTTGATGGGGGAAGATGTGTGTCTGCATGCCAGGGCGCCTAGCTCTATTGCCATTGGTGGGGAAGGCGGCATGTGGGGGACGGGGGTGGGGAGTGACTAGACTCAGTGCAGGAGCGAAGGGCGCCAGGATTCCTGCATTCTCCCGTGCCAAAGCAGCGTCTCACCGCCTTCCTTGGCTCAGGCGAGCGGATTTGGAGAAAGGGATCATGCATCGCTGTCATTTCTCCTTTTACTTTCTCTTCTTCCCTCCTGCCTTTTGATTTCGATTCCTTCTGCATCTGTCTCATGGCATCGCTCACCCTCGTCGCACTGTCCATATTCTCCATTAAACTGGTGGGGGGGGAGTGAGGAGGGGAGGGCGGGGGCAGAAGAGGAAATGGGGGGGGGTTGTCCTCCCTGGGTGGCTCAGTGGATGCGTGTTCCCTGCAGCCACGAGGAGGGTGACCTCAGACGCAGGAGGTCTCCTTGCCGCTTGCGAAGGCGAGGCCCACGTACCCCCCCAGAAGGTCGGCCCTCTTGCAGGGATGGACCGTTTTAGACTGCAGGCAGGGGGAGCTTCGTTGGGAGTAACGTGCAAATTAGCGTCTCTGTTATTTCAACCGAATGCGGGAGTGTATCCCCGCGGGGATGCCGAGCCCTCTCTCCCTTCCCACGTTCACGTGTTCGTTTTGTGCGACGTTTCGTTCCCTCCTCGCAGTCTGAAGTGGTGCAGTCCAGCAACAGACCTGGCCCGTGGATCTGCCGTGTCGCCCAGCTCCGAGTCCTCTTTGGTGGCCGGACAGCAGGCAGAGCGGATGGGGCAACCCACCTTGAATTATGGGCTTTCCCCCAGGGCAGGGGTCCCCAGCGTGGGGCCAACGGGTGCCGCCCGCCGCCCCCTTTCCCAGCACCCACCCAGGAAGTGGGCGAGGCCTCAGAAAGTCTTCTGATTGGCCGTTGGCGATTTGATTGGCAGTGCCGATCTCGTTAAAGGTCGCTTTGGTGGCAGCTGCCACCACACGACACGGCTCTTCCCTGGTGACTGAAGCTGAGCTGCGGCGGCCATGTTGTCGCTGGCTCTGCCTCCCGAGGCAGTCATTTTGCGGCTACGCAGTCCCAGAGTTCCGAAGGTGCCCGTAGGCTCAGAAACGTTGGGGACCCCCTGCCCTAGGGGCTGGCCGTGAACGGGGAGGAGGGGTCCTCCTGGAGACCATTCCCTGAAGTCACGTTTGCAAGCCTGGCCTTTGGCCCACCAAGCAAGCGGCTCTGCCTGCCTGGCCCCCCACAGGCCCTTGAGGGATGGGCAACGGAGAAGGCAGCTTCAGGCAACAAGAGGCGTTTGCAGTCAGAGGCTGAGCTGGAACGGGGTGAAGTGGGGGTGGGGGTGGCTGCGTATGTCTCTGTGGCTGTGTGTGTGCACACACACCGAGGCGTAGTCCCAAGAGGCTCCAGGGGCGCTTCCCCAGTCTCCCGACAGACCTCTTGGCCAAGGTGGGTCTTCTCGGGGGCCCTCTGCTCCAGGCCGGGGGGGGTTGTCTGCCCGCTCACCGCTGCCCCCTCGCAGCCCCTCCTAGAGCCCGCCTCCCTCTGCCACCCCACCAAAATACCAACGGACTGAGCTCAGTTATTTCTGGCACGCCGTGCTATGCCCAGGGGAGGCCCGTCGACCACAAGACTCCATCTCCTGCCAGGCCCATACTTGGGCATGTTCTGCGATGCCATCGACTCCACCGCAGGAGTGAGGGGTGGGTGGGTGGTTCAAGCTGCTCCCGGCGCTCACCCCGGCCACCTCTGGGGTGAGGGCAGAACTGGGGCCAGGAGATGGAGGTTTGGGGCCACGAGAGAGAGAGAGAGAGAGAGAGAGAAAGGCCAGTGCCTCTGTGAGGTCCACCTCAATCCACAAGGCTCTCTGAAGCCCCCATGGCCCGTTCCCCTCAGAGGCCGCTGGCCGCTGCACTGCCCTGTTCTTCCGGCCTGCAAGCCCCAGTCTCTCTCCAGTCAAACCAGCGTTTGCTCCCCTCCCTGTCAGCAGGTCATGTTTGGGAACAGCCGTGGCTCTCCTGCTCCCTTCCTGAGCCCTTTGAGGAAAGGTTGGCTGGAGGAGGCGGGGAGGGTCTTCGGCCCGGCCTCGGTCTCTCTCTTCCTCTGGTCTTCGCTGCGTGACCCTGAGGTGCTCGCCCCCCGGCCTCCTTCCCCACGACCACTCGTCACCCTCCTCCTCCTCCTCCTCCGCGTGGCCCGGTGGCCCTAACGGCCTCACGTCTCTTTCCCCTCCAGCATTCTCAGCGCCAGCCTCCTCCTCCTCTGCCAACCGGTTTGTCGGCATCGGACCCCGGGACGGCAACTTTCTAAACATCCCCCAGCAATCTCAGGTAGGGGGTCCGTCTTCCTAGGGCAGCCGGGGGTGGTCGTGCGCGGCACCAGCCCGGGCGCAGCTTGCATGTGCGGGGACAGGGTGAGGCGGGGGTGTTCCGCTGGGCCGAGGGCCAGGTCGAAGCACGAGACAGACGTCTGCCCGCGCCCTCCGGCTCCGGGCTGTGTGATGATCGGCACCAAAGATTCCACCCCCGGGAAGCATCAGGGAGCAGTGAGGCCATGGGTCTCCTCGGAAGTTGGGACGCAGAGGGTGGGTGGCAGGGCTCCCGAACACTCGAGCTGCGGCCTAGGAATGACGACGCCTTTGCCTGCCCCAGCTCCTCTTGACGGAGGTTCGGAGAGAATGACTTTGGCCAGTGAGTCCACATGGCTGGGGTGGGGTTGGAAAGCAGAACTCTGTAGTGCGATGAACCGTGGGGGGTTTGGATGTCCCGAAAATATGAACAAAAACCCCTCCATCCCCTCCCCTTTCCAGTTGCACCCTCACGCTGTGCTCCCTCTAAGCTGAGGGGTCTTGTGAGCAAAACGTCTACTTTGTGAACTACCGGCATTGAAGTTGTGAGCGAGCGACTTGGCTACTGCATAAATTAGTTTGCTCCGGAGCCATCCTAGGTCCTGAGCGAAGGCAAAAATGTGTGAGCCGGAGGCTAAAAAACTGTGAGCTGGCTCACACTCACTCAGCTCAGAGGTAACACTGACCCTCAGTCGTTAGACTGTGAGAGAAATCTGCCCTCCCCCCCTCCACCAAGAAAAGCAAAACACCACGTAATGTCATCCCACACTTCTGGGGTGCCCTTGGCAATTCTTACGGCTGGCCACAGGTTTTGCCTGCACAGAAACACTCTGGTGGAGGTGCATGGGCCGACCAGGCACACAGATGTACAAGCCATGCATACTTGCCAGGAAGTTGCGTGATGCTCCTTCTAAGCTGTGGAGTCCTGTGAGCAACAATTCTACTCTGCGAGCTGCTGGCATTAGAGCTGTGAGCGAGCGATTTGCCTGCTGCATCAATTAGTTTGCTCTGGAGCCCTCCTTCCCGAGCAAAGGCAAAAAACGTGCGAGCCAGAGGCTAAAAAGCTGTGAGCTAGCTCACACTAACTCAGCTTAGAGGGAACACTGGGGTTGTGCTTCCCGACCAGTGTACAAAGAAAGATACTTGTGACCGTCTACGTGGCCCTTTCTTACACTCCCAGGGAAATGCTGGTTGCCACTTTGGGATCAGGCAGCAATTTTTCTCCAGGCCAGTTTGGCTGGAGATCCGGGAGGGGTTCTTTTTGCCATCTTCTGGGTGTGGAACAGGGGTCAGTGCAGGTGTGGAGGGGGAGGTATTTGTGAATATCCTGCATTGTGCAAGGGGTTGGACTAGATGACCCTGGAGGCCTCTTCCAACTCTATGATTCTATGTGAAGGATTCCCATAATGTCACATAGATGCTCGGTGTGTGAAGCAGCCCATACCTTGCAGGACTGTGAGAACAAAGGCTTTTAAAAATGGTGAATGTCCCTCCACCCCGCCTTTGCGCAGTGAAAAACCAAGACAGCGCTGCTGTCTGGGCCAAGGAATGACATGAGCAAGTAGCCGGTCAGTTGCTGGGCTTTTATGCACCCCAGGGGTCATTTCCTGCGGGAGCAGATCTCCTGCAGTAAAGAGCCCAGGGGGCGGGGACGTCCAACAAGCCCCACCCCCTACTCCCAGCAGCTCTCAGTCAGAGCAAGAAGCAGCCAGGTAAGTTGCAGAGCCCCCCCTCCCCAGATAGCAATCCAAAACAGTCCAGTGACACCTTTAAGGCCAAGTTTTATTCAGGTACAAGCTCTCCCTCCTCTGTGAGGGCAGAGCTGCACGTCCCCCCCCCCCAATTGCTAGCAATCCAAAAGAGTCCAGTGGAGCCTGAGCGGTGGGTGTTGCCTTCTGCCACGCTTCCGGTGATGTCAGGGGGTGTGGCATATGCAAATAAGTTATGCTAATGAGCTCCTGCACCTCTTTTTCTACAAAATGACCCCTGGTGCACCCTTTCGCCAAGATGATCCAGGCCGCCTGCGCAACTCCCCTCCCCCCACCTGACCCTAGCGAGGAGAAGCCCTTGAGGTAGGCAGGGCTGACGGGCACTGACTCGCGTTCGCCTCCAAGCTTTATGTCTGGATTTGAAACCGTGGCTTCCTGTGTCCTGGGCTGTCTCAGTAGGCTGGCTCTCAGAAATGCCATCATAAACCACGTGTGGTCCATTGCAGGCTGCACACCCGTGCTGCTCCAGCCTCTTCCTGCTCCAAATAGGTCTCCCAGAGAGGAGAACCAGGTTGCTTTCCCCCCCCCCCCGATGTCTTCCTTGGAGTTGTAAGAGGCCATAATGCTTTGCCAGCGGCCAGTCAGTGGGGCAGAGAAGCCCCTGATGGCGGGCCCACATCCTGGGCAGCAGGGACACGTTGTAGGCGCAGCATTTCAGACTGAGCTGTGCAAAATTGCGTAGAAGAGAGCAGAGTGAGAAAGTGGCGGTTCCAGGCGGGCGGTCCGATCCCTTCTGTCGTGCCAGTGGCTGGGGGCAAACCCTGTGCCAGGGCCCTGGCTCACTCCGTCAGGAGCCGCGTGCCGATTGGAGTTAAGGTGTAGGACAGAGGGAGGGCAGGGGAGTGTGCCGGTGCCAGGTCGGAACGGCAGTTGTCCCAGGGAGGCCTCACTCCCAAGGAGTGTTGCATGCAGCATCTGGGCTGACCGCTCAGAGTCCAGCTCCTGTACCCCCCACCGTCTCTTTTTCTGTGCTGGAATTTCCCAAGGACAGTCCATTTCTGATGCCAGCGCCTGGTTTGCCACAGAGCCTCTTTCCGCAGCTGCCCAGAGGGGCTGTTGGGGAAGAAAGCACCTGTGGGCGTCAGCACCTGATGCGTACCTTCATCTTCGGTTTCAGCTTCCGCTGTTCTGTGATTGCTGTTAATGAAAGAGAGGGGCAAGCTACAGCAGGGGTGTCAAACATGCAGCCCAGGGGCCGGATGAGGCCCCCGGAGGGCTCCCATCAGGCCCGCAGTGGAACTGGCGGTCTTCCGCTTCTTCTTCTTCCAGTTCTGCTGCTGCTGTGTCATCGTAGGTTTGCAGCTTACAGATACACACCTCAACAGCATACTCAAGACTGCAACAGCACAGACATTTTGATGCAATAATTCAGAGCAAGAGGTGTCGGTTATCAGACACTGTTAAATAAACAAAATATTGCAAGAGTGCTCATGTTTTGAGCATGTTTTTATTGTAAGGGGAGGAAAAACCCTTTGTGTTTATATCTCCGCTACCTGGCATTACATTTTATGACGCAAACGGCCCGGCCCAGCCAGGTCTCATTTACGTCATATCCGCCCCCCATAACAAATGAGTTCGACACCCCAGAGCTACAGTGTACATTTTTGGCCATATAATAATTGCATTCGCATTTCAGAGCGGGTTGAGCCTTATGTATGAAAATATGTTCTTGGCCCATCCCCTACCCCCCAAAGCTGCCATTTCCTTCCCGGGGAACTGATCCCTGTAGTTCGGAGATCTATCGTAATTCTGGGAGATCTCCAGGCCTCACCTGGAGGATGGCAACCCAGGTTGTTTCTAAACTTGCTTCTACTTTAACACAAAAGTAGGCCTTGCTTGGGTGCAGCACTGGTGTCGTAATTCGTCCTGCATAACAGGTTGGCAGCACTGTCCCCTCTAAACTGAGTTGGTGTGAGCTAGCTCACAGTTTTTTAGCCTCCGGCTCACAAATTTTTGTCTCAGCTCAGGGAGGATGGGGCTCCAGAGCAAACTAATTTATGCAGTGGCCAAACTGCTCACTCTCAACTGTAATGCCAGCAGCTCACAAAGTAGAATTTTTGCTCACAAGACTCCACAGCTGGCAGATGTGTGAGAGGGGGAGAGATCCCCAGCCAAGACACAGAAGGAACTGGTTCACAAGATGGAGGCACGGGGTTGCTGGAGAGATCGCCAGTAGCCTTGCTGGTCTTCCTCCCGGATTTTGAAAGGCCCCTGCAAGAGTCAGCAGCTCAGGGGGTGCTGAGCCGCTGAACAAAATCAGGGAAAACTGTAAAACTTTTTTTTTTAAAGTTTTAAAAATGGCATGGGACTGGGGAAGGACATATTGCTCAGCAGCCGTGACGTCACGGGTGTTGGCCAGTAGGTTCCCCCTTTGCCCAGGCCACGCCACGTTATGATGGAAGGGGTGGCTGGGGGCACACTATCAGTCTCCTCGCACTGGAGTAGTTCTCTCGATAGCGGGGACTTGCGCTTTCCCTGCAATGGCCATCCTGCCTGGGGAGAAGAGCCCCCGTAACAGTGAAGCAACGGCGGTGCCCAGGGCTGGAAAGGCCTGATCTTGAGAGAGAACCAATCCGGAGGCTGAGCAGGGAAAGGTGTCAGCAGCTCTGAGCAGTGGAGGGACCCCCCCCCTCCAGCCCTCCTTCTCCCCCCCTTCCCTTTCCTTCCTTCCCTCCCTCCCTTCCCTTCCCTTCTGGGCCTGGGTTGCTCCCTGGCGGTGATCGCGGGCCGCTCTCCTTCCCATCCCGTAGCCCGTGTCACGTCTGGCCCGTCTGGTTTCCCCGAGCAACCAGACATGATGTCACACCCAGATGAACTTGGACTTGGGGGGCCAGGCAGGGAAACAATGGTCCGGAGTGCGGCTGGACCCGGGCCCAGCACGGCCGCAGGAGCAGCGGCCCACTTCCGCCCACCACTTCCCGCGCTCGGGCTCTCTCTCTCTCTCTCTCTCTCTCTCTCTCTCTCTCTCTCTCTCTCTCTCCCCCCCTTTCCTTCCCTCTTCCCC
>NW_015170325.1:99501-109490 GCF_001447785.1 Gekko japonicus | reverse complement strand
GTGGGGGGGGGGGATCGCCATGCCCCATCAGCCGTAAGACGGTTGGGAGGTAGCGAGGTATTTCTCCGTCGAGGCCTTGCCAGGTGGGCTCCGGCTCTGCCAAGGCCTCTTGCATGTCAGGCGTGGGGCTGGGGTGGGTGGGGGGAGATTCCCTGCTCCATTGGCTGGGCTGCAGTATTTGCAGGGGGGGGGCACGTGTTACCACAGTAACCAGTGACTTTTCTGCACTCGGGGATTCAGGCAGTTGGGAGAGCACAAAAGACGGGAAGAGAAAGACAGACCGAGAGAGGACGGGGAGGGGGCCAGGAGGGCCTGCCAGCCAGCCCCCCCCCCCCGCCCCTGGGGCTCCTGGCCCCGCCCCCGCGGAAAAGCAGCGGAACAGCTGCCAGCCCTGCGAAGAGGGGCAGGCCTTCGCCTTCCACCCCAGGGCTTGGGGGGGGGCTGCTGTTCAGCGTTCATTGAGGGCAGCCAGTGGGGTCACTCAGAACGCAGCCCTGACCCTGCGCCCGGCCCCCTTGCCCTCCTCCCACGGGCCCATCCGCTCCTCACCTGGCCGGGATGCCCTGCGCATGCCTCATGCGTCACTGCCGTTGCCAGCTTGCCAGGTGGGGCCTGGAGATGTCCCGGGGTCACAGCTGATCCCCAGCCTGCAGAGGCCAGTGCCCCGGGAGAGAAGGGCAGCTCTTTGGAGGGAGGGCCGCCCCCTGGGCCACCACCAATCCCAGGCGAAACCCCTCCCTGGATTGTGCCCCCCTTCCCAGGCACCGCCCCCCCCATCCCCCAGGAATTTCCCCGGCCGGAGAGGAGATGGGACCTGCCACACACTCAGGGCTTTCCCCTTCCTGCGCTCCCTCTCCACCCTCCCGCGGGACTGTGGGGACAAGGGCAGCCTGGGATACGGCGGGGGGGGGGAGTTGCTGGTGAGCACGGCCAGGTCGGACCTGTCTCTTGTGACGCTGCATCTCAGCAGAGCTGCGGCCGGCTGATTGCATAAAGCCCCCCCCCCCCGAGCATGAAGAAGGAGAAGAAAGGGGCCACCATGGTCAGGCCATGCCCTGGGGGACTCCATCGCCCCACCACCACTTGGCACCAACGCTCCCTCTCAGCTGTGGGGGCTCGTGAGCAAAAATCCTACTTGGTGAGCTACCGGCGGCATGAAAGCCGTGAGCCAGCAATTTGGCTCCTGCATCAATCAGTTTGCTCAGGAGCCCTCCTTCCTCTGTGAGCTGGAGGCTAAAAAACTGTGAGCTAGCCCACACTAACTCAGCTTAGAGGGAACACCCCTTTGCACCCCACTGAGACGTGTGTCGCTGTGGAAGCTCTGCTGGCTTCCCTTGAAACCTTGAGGTGTTCCCACAGGAAGGGAAAGCTCCAGGTTCCCTCTCCAATCCGGCAATGGCCTACAAATGGGTGGAACAAGTCGTCGTCCCCCATCTCAGAGAAATGTCACTGGGGGGGAAATTCCCCTGACCGTCCTCAGGATTCTTCCAGAGTCTGGACCGAGGAGGAGTCACTCCCCAGTGACCTTCCAGCTGCCGGGACAAATCCCCACCCCCCACCCCCCGGTGTGAGGAGAGCTGCTCCGCCGTGGGGAAGGGAGCTCAGAAATGGAGCACTCTGGGCTGCTCTCCTGTTGTGACAAGTACAACATGTCAGCCATGACTGCGGCCACCCTTTGGACTGGAAGGCGGGGCAGAAAGTCCTTTGGTCAAGCCAGCAGGTGGCCCTGGCGGTCAAGGGCCTGCAAGGACAGTTGACCAGACGCGGTGGGGGAGGCCCTGAGACAGAGCGCACGGCAGTGTCCGTCCCAAGCCAAGAGCGGCGTTGTTTGGTTCAGCCTGCTCCAGACTCCGTGCAGACCCCGACGCGACGGGCACGCTCCCTGCCAAGGCACATCAGTGCTCCCCTGGGGCCTGTTGATCCGTTCCTGGGGTAGACGCGGCCTGGTACCGCTCCAGGGTGGCCGAAGCGAGGTCAGCTGCCGCACGGACATGAGTGTCAGAAGTGGGGTTTGGAGAGCACGTGTGTGTGTGTGTGTGTGGGTCACGTGACTGCCGAGGGCTTGCTCAAGACATCTGCAGCCCGAGGTGCAGGGCGGGACATCGGGAGATGAATTCCTCCCTCCCTGCCAAGTGGACGCTGTCCGAGTGGAGTGACAACTCCTGACTGGGTCCTGATTGGGTCCCTAGAGGCATAGTTCCGAGTTCCAGCCAATCGCAGCGCGGGGGGCGCCCAAGAAGTGCCGTCCTGTTGTTGTTTTAGGTTTGATTGATTGTTTCCAAATCCTTAATTTGTATGGCGCCCCACACACACACTCACACACACACACACGAAGATGCTAGCTTTGTCTTTGAAGCTGTCATTTGGCCAGTGCCTCACGATAGGCTGGGAAGGCAAAGCATCACCTCACACCCCGTTGGTGGCTTCGGATAGGGTACAGGCCTGCTCGGGATTGGCTGTGGCGGGTGACAGTGAGTAATGGCCAGCAGTCTGATTGGCTGGCCTGCATCCACTTGGGCGTAAGAGCTGGCATGCTGCTTTATGAAAGGAACATGGATTGGCCAAGTGGAGAGAGCTGTGTGGAGCGAATCGCACTCGAGAGAAGGGAAACGGTCAAAGCTTCTTGGAAGGCAGGCCCGGTGGGGGGGGGGGGAGAGACCTGGGTTCTGTAGGGAGCTGGAAGAGTGGAGCAAGGTGGAGGGGCATCATGCGGGTCTGAGCCCAGAGACGTTACCGCGGTGCTGGGTCACCGTTTATGCAGGCCTTGCGTCCTCCGTGGTGTTCAGCTTCCAATCTCCTTCTGTGAAATGGGCACACTTCCCTCTGTCCCCCAAAGAATCCAGGCAGAGTAAAATTAATTTGCCACTGCGTGGTGCTCGTTTTCTAGTTTGGAAGCAACACCTTCCGTTCCGGGAACGGGGTGGGAACTGAGGACGGGAGTCGCAGCGACACAGCCGGGAGCCGGCAGACCTGGGCACCCTGCTCTGGGCGAGGGGAAGGGGCGGTCGTGGAGGGGTTAAAGCGCCAGGGTGGGGGCCCGTGAGCGTCCGCAGCCTCTCCCGCCGGTGCTCTGAAAAGTGCAACCCTAGTGTGTTGGTGCCTCTCCTCTCCCCGGGCCCGACCGTCCTTCTCAAAACGGCCTGCGCTTAGGCCGACAGGGTTTCCCATCAGGTGCTCCCCGCCCATGAAGCCGTGCCTGGCGCTGATGTGAAAAGGCAAATGTCACCCAAGGATGCAGGCATTGCCCCAAGGCCAGAATAGTCTGGGAGACCGTTTGGCGGCAGTGGCGAGAACTTCCTTCCCAACTGTGGTAGCAGAGCACCTCCTGGTGGCCGTTCTCGGGGCCTGCACTTTCCAATCCTCCCAATCTCCCTCCCCCTTCCTCCTTCCAGCTTGCAGATGGATGGGCCCCCTTCCTTCTACAGTGCGCTCCATTGCCCCTCTGGCCAGAGCCTGCAAACTCATCAGGGCGCATTTTGAACTTCCGCTTAGAGTCCAGGCACAGAGGAGGTTCCGTTCGTTTTGTTTTTATTTTATTATCGAAATATCAGAAAAACAAATACAAGTACAAGTCGATGTTTCAAGTGAAAAATAGAACATATACATACAACACTTGGTAAATCAGCTTATACAAATCAGGATCAGCTAGTAAGTTCTGAAACATTAAGTCAGCAATAAAAAAAAGATTGCAACTTAGACAGGTCAGCAGAACGATTAATATTCGTGTAATTGAAATCCTTATTAACAAAGGGCAACCATTTCTTAACAAAAAACGATTTAGAACCTGTAGAACGGCCTTTATCCATATCCTGTGTTAATTTGTCTAGAATAAAATATTCCCAGACCCTAGCAAACCAGGCTTCACTGTCTTTCCATTTTGATGCTAAAACGCTCTTTGCTGTTGTAAACATGACTTCTTGAGTATAAATAGGTGGTTTGCAACCTTCCCATAAATCCAGCAAAACTATTCTAGGATCTTGAGGAGTTTGAACACCCAATAATAATCCGATTTCTTGTAATGTCTTACTCCAGTATGTCTGAATGCATGGACACGTCCACCAATTATGACTGAAAGTCCCTTTTCCCCCCCACAACCCTTCCAGCACAAAAAAGAAGCTGTACCAGTTGAGTGAGGTTCCGTTCATGACCGGTCCTGATCGGTGTGTCTTCCCTGAATGTAGGCAGAGCCGGTCGTTTGTAGGAAAGAGAAGAAGCCAGAGGGGAAGAGAAAGGGGGCAAGCGCGTCGGGTGTCAGATACAGATCCTCGAGAGAAGCAGCACCAGGAAGCCCAAATCCACAGTGGGATGGGGGGGGGGTATCTGGCGAAACCCAGGTTCAAATCCCTGCCCAGCCCTCAAAGCTCACGGGCCAGTCACTCTCTCAGCCGGACCTCCCTCGCAGGGCTGTTGTGAAGAGAGGGGGCCGCCGTGCATGTCTTCGGGGAGGGCTGAAAGGTGTCATGGCGGACGGGGACTGCCTCTCGGGCTGGCTGCCTCCGCTCCAACTCTGTCCCTCCCCTGCTGGATCCTGACATTAGGGGGGGGCCTGTTCCCCCAAAGAGAGGGGGTGGTTGGGAAATGTGATATGGGATGACCGGCCGCAGAACCCGCTCCTCCTGGTGGCCCTGTGCTGTGCGGGGGCTCTAAAACGTTTCCCTAAAAACACGAACTGCAGTGAAGAAGTGCCTGGAAACGATGCTTGGCGCCACTCCCCCATATGGCCCCTGGTTTCAGAGACCTCTGCGGCCTCGGGGTGGGGGGGGAGAAGGGGGGCAGAGACTGGCAAAGCGAGGGGCAGGGGGTGGGATGCTGAGCTTGGCACCGGGAGGGAGGAGGTGGGAGGTTGGCACAAGAGAGCGAATGCCGCAGAGGGATGGCGGGGGGGGGAGGAAGGACGTGAGGGTGCCCCGTTGTAATTCCGCCTCCCTTTCCTTGTCTCTCCCAGTCTTGGTTCCTCTGACGGGATCTTCAAGCGAAGAAAAATAATACAGATGACGATGATGATGATAATAATAATAGTAGTAGTAATTTTTCACTCAAAGCCCCAAGAGTAAGCATCTTCAGTCCTTAACCCGTCTCTTCACCGAGCTGCTCCTCTGGAAGGAAACGTCGTCGTCAGAGACGTCATTGTCAGGCGGCCACGCAGCAGACGAGAAGCTTCGAAAAGGGTCGCGTCGGACTTCCCCGATCCCAAGCAGATTCGGCCGTTGTGTCGGTGGACGCCGTGTGGAATCCCAGCCGCACCTGTAGATGCCACGTAACGCTGTTTACGGTTCTGTGCGGTCGCTCTGGACAGGCCCCCGTTGAAACAGCAAAAGGGATGGCTCTGTCTTCATCGTGGGGGAAGGAATTGTCTTGGCACCGACCGGCCTCAGACCTCCAGGGGGCACCCAGGTCGGCTGGGCTCTGCCGTCTTCCAGAGGGCCGCAGAGCGGGCTCGAAAGAGCGGGGTCCCTGCCCCTCTGAGCGCACAGGGTTAGGGTTATGCTTCTTGATCACTCGGCTGCAATTAAAAATCCCTGGCAAAGCTGCCAGCGGGAACAAATTGGTCCTACCGCTCGCCATTCAAGTGCCCAGAAGAGGTTTTAAAAGCTGGTCCGGAGGGAGGGAGGGAGGGTGTGCTGGTTCCGAGTCAGAACTGGTTGGACAGGAGAGAACTGGGTCACCCTTCGCGGTACGGCCATCGCCACCCAAACCTAAAGGCCTTCTCTGTTAAACCGCCCTTGTTAGCTGAACGAAAGCACTGGGGGGGGGGGGCTCTCCCTTCCCCTACACCTGACAAACGTCCCGGTGGGCCGCATCCAACCATCCCTGCACGGAAGCCTTCCTGCGTTCTTTCCCATTCCTGCCGCCCTTTCCGATCCCTGGAAAGCTCGTCCCCGAGGTCGAAGGATCGGTGTGCAGGGCTCCCCCCCCTGCAGGGGGTAAACACGGTCTTTCTGGGGTTTGGAAGGGGCCGCGAGAAGAGAGGGGGGCGTTTGAGGGCTCTCTAGTCCGTGCACAGAGCGGTCAGATGCCACGTGGCATCTGGCAATTCCCGGGCTGCTTTCGCGGGGCGGCGATTTCCCCTTCTTCCCCCTCAATCCCCTGGTCCATGCCACTTGCACCCCCACTCCCAAACGGCTTTTTGACAGCTCTTTTTTTGGGGGGGAAAGGTACTCTTATAGTCCATGACTTTTTTTTAAAGCCGGCAAAAAGCCCCTTGGGGTGTGCGTTGAGGGTGTGCCAAGGGAACCGGAGGGCGAATGGCAACAGGCGTGGGCAGAGGGGGTGAGGAATCCGCCCCTCCCCATCCACCCTGTGGGGAAAGACAGCTTGATATCAATATTGACGAAAAGATCAAAGCAAAATCAGGGTCTGGAAGCCCCGGAGCACCCCACAGGCGGCCACGGA
The DNA here is from genome assembly GCF_001447785.1 of Gekko japonicus. NCBI lineage: Eukaryota > Metazoa > Chordata > Lepidosauria > Squamata > Gekkonidae > Gekko > Gekko japonicus. Next base: position 103,097 of record NW_015170325.1, on the reverse strand, counting down.
AGACACCGCGAGGGCATCCTACGGGAGCCCTGCCGGTACTCCTTCTTCCGGGAGGATTTTTTCCTGCAGCCTAGGAATCAAAAAGTATGACGCCAGAGTTACGGGCAAGCATCTTCCCCGCAAACCGAGAGAAGCCCTGCAGGTGAGACACACTTCTAAAAACTGCATCCGGCCTCCCCAGTCCAGAGTAGATTTGGTTCAGGCGGCCAAACCAGGCAGGTCTTGTCAAATGCTCGCCTCTTAGAGGAGAAGTCACTGTACACACACCCTTCTAAGTATTCGCAATTCGTAGACCCTGTGGACATTGATTTTAAAATATTGGAAATCCATCGCAATGAACGAATAAGCCCAGGGGCCCTGCTGAACGTGTGCCGTGGGCAGGTTCGTGAGGCCGGTCCAGACGTGGTTCCACGCAGCTTCTGGCCTGTTTTGGCCTGGGGGGTTGGGTGGGGGGCTGCATTCCTTACCCCCCCGACTGCCAGTCATTCCCTTTTGAGGTTTGGGGTGTCTTGTCGTCGACCGTCCTGACGCTTTTCCTGATCCCTTTTCTCTGCTTTATTTTAATTTTTTTCTTGCCTTTAGTTGTAGCGTTTCCATTGGTTTCCTATACATACAGGTGTCAACAGCGAACAAAAAGTTAAACAGAAGGGAAAGACAAAAAAGCAAAAAGAGAAAAAAAATCCCTAAAGTTCAGTAAGCATCAAACGCACTCTGCAAACTTCAGCACAAAAAGAAGAGAAACAAATTCCATAGTTAGAGATAGCAAAGGCTGTTCTGACTGGTAGATGAAAGAGTTTGGCCTGGCTGGCTGCACACAACGTGCTGCGCACACACCCCGGAAGGAGTCCCGCAACTGGCCCCCGCTCGCTTTCCCCTTTTCCTTTCTAAGCTGAGCACGACGCCTGCAGGGCGGAGGAGAGCCAACGCTCTTCTCTTCCTTGCGCATTGAAGGAGGCCCCCTGGGGGTTGGAGGGGGCACTGCCGCAGAGAGCCAGTGACCAGATTGTCCGTACGGGGCCAGGGGCCTTGGCCCGCTCCCCACCGGCCACTGTTGTCAGGAGTTACCTCCTAAGTGGTCGGGGGGGGGGAGACAGAGGCCCCCTCCCCCCCTTCGGCTCTTCTCCTTTGGGTCCCCCGGAGAGGCACCAGCCAGCAAAGGGGACTCCTGCCGGCAGAGGAGGTTCAGGGCCAGGAATCTGCATCCCTGTCCAAGTGCAATGATTTTCCTAATCCCAGATGGAGAAACAGGGTCGAAAGCAGGGAATTCTGAGGGCTGTAGACCGGCCCGGTCCCTCCGCCAGCACTGGGCTCCCCACGTCACCCACCCACACGGCCGGCACGAAGGTGTCGACTTGCCCCTGATGCTACTGCCACCAGGGGGGAGAGTCCTTCTCCCAGGGGCCCAGTCTAGAGCCACAAAGCCCTGGCGCGGGGGCTCCGAACGGGCCCTGCCTGGAGCCCCCCTGCCCTCCCAGGTCCACTCCTGCTCAGGAGGCCTGGATCCTGCGCCTTCTAGAAGCGGCACCCAGCTGCTTCCTCCACCTCCCCCCCAACAGCCTGCCCCCAGCCCCCATTTAAGAAGGGGAACCCAGAGGAGAGGGAGGCAGAGCCCCGCTTGGCACAGAGAGATCGGGACCCGCGAGGACTGGAAGAGCCACGTCTGTTTCTCCAAGAGGTCCTTCCACGGCAGTGGCCATGGAAGCGGATCCTGGCCCGGAGCACTTAAGGAACAGACTTCTCCCCCTCCTCCAGCGCAGGCTGGCCTTTCGCCTCTTGCTCAGCTGCTGCGACCCGGAGCCACGCTAGTCGCATCCTACAGCACTGGGGGAGCGGAGCGGCACACCTCGCATTCTTTCATGGGGCGTTCCCTGGCTGAGAGAGGTGACCCCCCACCCTCCCCACAAACAAGCCGTCTTGGAGCGGTGTGTCCAAATCTCTCTTTGCTTGACAATTCCGAGGCCAAAAATAGGTGGGGAAATGGGTGGGGGTGTCCAAATTGGGGGGGGGGACTTCCCACACTATGAAAGGCCGAAAGTCACTCTACAGTCGAGATCTTTTCTGCTGTTGCTCTATATTCAGCAAGTGTATTCTGTTAAATTATTGAAAAGGGAATGAGTCAGTCAAACAGATTTCCGTGGGCAGCCGTGTTTGTCTGAAGTAGAGGGGCTCGATTCATGTCCCGCTGCACCTTAAGAGGCCAACCAGATTTCGGGAGGTCTGAACTTTAGAGAGTCCGCGCTCCCTTCGTCAGTCAAACACGTCTTTAAAAACTTTTGAGCCTTCTCAGTTTCACTGCCAGTGTTGCTCAGACTAGACTTCCTATTTCGGAACTCGGGGTGGTGGTGGTGGGGAGGTAGGGGCGTGCCTTTGGATCTTCGAACCATGGGTTTGCAGGCATTGAGAGATGGGAGAGCTCAAATGCACAGCCCTTCAGCACTGGAGGGGTGGAAGGAGACTGTGGCCTAAGTATGGGGGGGGGAAAGCCTCGGGGTCCCAGCGGTGATGGCGCCATAACTCTTGGCACCTGCTGGCATGTGACCAGGGGAGGGCAGCCACCAGGGGCCGGGTGGCGAGGCAGGGGCATCTACCAGCCGGCTCAGCTCAAGCGGGGCGAGGGGCTGTACTCACAAGGCACGGATTTGGAAGGGGTGACCCGGAGGACCTTTTAAACTTAGAGTAGTTGGAAGGTGTGGGCGGCAGAATGGGAAAAAAAACACAGGAGCCTGTGTTTAGGAGGGGAAACTTTTTAAAAAAAAGAAAATGCAAAATATATATTAGGGGTTTTAAAAGAACCAATTTTGTTTGCATTGAGCCAAGTGCAATGGAGTGCATAGTTTTAATATCTTTGTATGTTAAAGATTGTTAAAGAAGAAGAGAGAGAGAGAGAGAAATTCTATTTTTGTTGCAAAGTCCTCTGTTCCCAGGGACTCTAAATAAGTCGGGACAAAAGAAAACCCAACCTTTGTAAGTATGGGGAAAAATTCTGTTTATTTTTTCAATTGTTTATTTCTTCCTTTTTTGTTCTTGTTCGTTTTTTTATTTTTTTTTTAAGTTGATAATGATTGGAGTTTGGTTCCCCCCCCCTTTTCCCCCTCATTAGTTTTGTCATTTTAAGGGAGGGCTGAAGGCAAAGGTTTTTTCACATGCATTGTAAAAACAAACAAAAAAACCCCGCAGACTGTATCAGGTTCAAAACGTGGAAAGAAAAACAACAAAATTTTAGCTAAAGGAAAAAAAGAACGGCAAGCAGCAAAAAAAAGCAAAAAAAAAGACAAAAGCCTAAAAAATCATAAAAGGAGAAAATTAAAAAAACACAAAAAACCTGGTGCTTCTTACAATATAAAAAGTACATTAAAATCTCTATTATACATAGTTTATGAACCAATTAATTGTTATCATAAAGCACATTTTAGAGAACGCGCATTATCCCTTCGTTATGTTTAGCTGAACGGGGCAGCGGGGCCTTGCAGTCACTCCCACCAGCAGCTTCCGGCAGCCTCTCGTGGATCCTCCCAGGTCGCCGAGCCGGACGGGTGGCGGTGCGGTTGCCACAGGGACGGGAAGAGGGCCCCCTGGGAGCGGGGCGGCCCTGAACG
>NW_015170325.1:98235-99426 GCF_001447785.1 Gekko japonicus | reverse complement strand
TGTGGCAAGAGGGGCCGACTTGTAATCTCACCAGCACCCCCCCTCCCTTCCCACCCAGTGCCTCCCCCCCCCAAAGTGGTTGTGACCCCTGCTTGCCTCTTCTCCCCAGTGTCGTTCCCCTCGGCTTCTCTCCCTTCCTTGGGCCTGACTGCGGGGCGGGACAGGGGGGGGGAAGAGCAGGGGAGGCCCGGCCTTGCCCAGCGTGGGAGGTGGACGGGAGGAGTTTCCCCTTTGGGAGGGGCTGGGGGGGGGAGGACTCCCTGCCTCCCTCTCACGGAGCTGCGCTGGCCCGGGGACATAATAGTGCCTTTGCGAGCCCACCTCTCCCCGGATCAGGTGGGCCACGTCCTTGGCCAGAGGGCGGCCGCCGCAGGAAGTCCCAACCCTCCCTTTGGAACCCTGTGCCCAGCCTGGGGGAGGGAAGCCACAGGAGCCCGATGCCACGGAGGTGCCGTGGTTTCACGTGGTGGGGCCTGGCCCCCCGTTGGCTAGCAGCACTGAGGAGAGAGGGGAGGAAGGCCACGGTCCTGGCCAGAGGGACTCTGGAAGGGACGCCGTTGCATACTTGGGCTTGGCCGCCATCTTGCCTGGAGCCTCGAGTCTCTTGGCCTCGGGTGGGGCGCCCCTAAGGCGTCGCTCACTTAGGATTGTGGGAGGGGGCCAGGGTGACTCGGCTGAGCTGCCTGAGCAGGGCTCCACCCAGCCACCCCACAGACACCCTCCTGGCCCTCCCCCCAGTGGGGGGGGGCAGGTCCCTCTTGGCTTGACCTTCGGCTGTCGGGCTCGTAGGAACCCCCTTCGGGGCTGCAGCTGCCCCTCCTTCAGCCTGACTCCCCCCCACGGCCTTCCCTCCCTCCCCTCGGAACGGCTGTTGGGCATTCCTTCTGTGTCGTTGTGTCCCCCCCCCCCCCCCGGGAGGTAGCTTGACCCTCCTCCTCTCCCTTCTCTGCTTCTTCTCCCCCCCCCCACCACCACCACCACACCACAAACCAGCTTCTCTGGCTCGGCTGCAAAACCTGGAGACGATCCATGAACTGCACCTTCCTGGACTGCATCTCGACCCTGCCCCTTCGAACAAGTTTCTTCCTTGGTTAAGAAACGCAGTATATATATGAGTACAGTACAGTATATATATATATATATAGTACTAATGGAATTTGGTGTGCTTTTTCTCCTCATATCCCCTCTCCC
>NW_015170325.1:67829-98187 GCF_001447785.1 Gekko japonicus | reverse complement strand
CCCCTCCCCGGCATTTGAAAATAAAGGGTAGTTCTTTGTCTGTTTTTGTTCTTTCTGAGGTTTATTCTGTGTCTAGCAGAACGCAGGTAGCCATATGTTATAACTGTCAATATTGCTTCACAACAAAAAAAGAGAAGAAAAAAAAAGGAGAAAAAAAAGGAAAAATCCAAACTGTTTTTATCATATTTTTTTTGCCTGAACGTTCTTCGGCTTTCTCCATTGGAATGGCTTATCGTGTTATGTGAATTTAAAATGAAAAGAGAAAAAAAAATGTTTTAAAATGTTTTAAAAAAACTTTTAAAAAAACTACATATATTTCAAAAAGAAAAAAAAGAAAAAAAATCATCGGCTTCCTTCTCCCCCCCCATCACCCCCCCCCCCCAGCTCCTTCCCCAGAGCAGAGATGGAAGCCCAGTGGGGGGGGCAGTGCCAAGGGCTCCCGGGTCACGTGTGTGTGTGTGTGCGTGTGTGTGTGTTTGCGTGTGTCTGCGTGTGTGTCTGTTTTGGTGGGTGATGGGGGAGCCCGTGTCCTTTTTGCCCCCCTCCCCTGCTTTTCGGAGGAGCTGCTCAGAGACATCCGGAAGAGACACATTTCCCCCTCCCGCGCATCCCCCTCCTCCCTTGGTCCAGTTGCAAAGTGCCTATAAGGTCGTGTCTCCGCAGCAAAGACGACATTTCAGTGCCTCCTCCCGCTTCATTCGGGGCTGGGCACCTCCCTGGTAAAGGCCCAGCGCACGAGAGCGGCTGGCGGGCCCAGGGCTGCCCGCTGTGGATCCAGCAGCGGCTGCAAGACCCCCCTCGCTCCCAGCAGCCCCACGCTCAAAGCACCTTTTGCCCACCGGGGGGGGGGAACACTCTGCTGCTGGGGGGGGGGGGGGGGGGCAGAAAGTGGGCAGGAGGAGGGGTCAGGGCCAGTCCCCCCCCTACACCCCATTCCCTTATCAGACTTAGGGGGGGAACCCCTGTCCCCCAGATTGGGAAGACGGCTCAGCCGCTGTCCCGTGTGTGGCCTGTGAGCAAGGCCCCAAAGCCATTCCAGAGGAGAAGCCCGGGTCCCAGAAGTGCTCTGGCCTTCCGTGGATCCCTAAAGCTGGGGAAGAGAACCATGTGCCCGTGGGCTTTCGTGGCCCCTCCAGTTCCACTCCAGGAGAGCCCCCTTGCCTTTGCAGAGAGAGGCCCCCGGACAACTGAGATGGGAATGCAGCCCCACCGGCTAGGGGGCCTGCTCCCCAGCCCTTCTCGCGGGGAATGTCAGTATTGTCTTCCATTCCTGCCGCTTTCTGCGGCGGGGCACATCACCCCCAGAGAGGTGGTTCTGGACCCTGAGGGAGTCCATCCAGCAACGTGGCAGCCCGCTGAGAAGCCCTTCCCTGGGCCGCCCTGCATCGTCCCGGCCCACAGCCCCGTGTGCTGCTGTGGCAGCTCGTGCCTGGGTGGGGACAGTGGCTCTGTTTGGCAATGCCCCCGACAGGTGGCCCCCCCCCCACAGCCTCGCCTGGCCCCCAGCCCTGAGGGCCCGTCGGCACCCAGCTCCTCCCCGCCCCTCTCCATGCCCTCCCCTTTTGCTCTTGGCGAAGTTCTTCATGGCTACCGGTTTGGTTCCGAGATTAAAAAAGAAGAAGCCAAGAACTCATCCCCCCCCCCACCTACACCACATAGATGCCTTAAACGGATGTCTTTGCTGCCACCAGCGGAAAAAGTGAGACAGGCAGAGAGAGCGATCGCACCTGACGCAGCCGCCTTCCGAAATGTGAACAGACCGTGTTTACAGAGATGGCAATCACGCCGCCTCCCGGTGGGGCTCCCCCCCCCCCACGCTCCCTTTCCTCCCTCGCCCAAGAGGAGAGCCGAGGCCTACCCGACGACTCCCTCTGTGAAACCAGCCTCCCTTCCAATGCACTGAGCCAGCTCCTCCAAACCCCCCACCCCAAAAAACCCTCCCGGTCAGCCCTCGGCACTGCCCCTCCCCCCCCAAGTGCCACTCTCCCGGCGGGGTGTAATAAGCATGTGTTAATTACAATTTTTTTCCATAATAAAAGTTTATAGATGCAGCACCTTCTTTAACTGATTGAATTAAAGAATGTTATTGACTGGAACTGTCTCTTGCTTGGTTTTCCTTGGGAGGCGGGCCCTTTCGATGGGCAAGACGGTGGTACTGGGACTTAGCGACGAGGGAGGGTCTGGCCCAGTCGACTTTTCCGTCCGAAATCTCACCTGCAAGAGAAAGGTAATGCTGAGAAGCATTGCTGGAAATACCTGAACTCTTTTTGTAGCAGGAACTCCCTTGCATATTAGGTGACACACCCCTAATGTAGCCAATCCTCCAAGGGCTTACAATAGCCCCTGTAAGGAGAGTTCTGTAAGCTCTTGGAGGATTGGCTATATTAAGGCTGTGTCGCCTAATACACAAAGGAGTTCCTGCTTCATATCCAAATGGACAAATCCAAGCGCTGAGAAGATAACACCCCACAGTGGCTGCAGCCTCCTCTTCTGCTGAGTTTCTCAGCCATCTGAGAGAGCAGGAAAGGCGGCTGCAACATTCCCACACTTGTGGCCAGACAGCAACGACTAACGGGCAGCTCCTTGAGACATGTCACTAGGAGATCTGATGCAGTAGAAAAGAGCAAGAGTCCAGTAACACCTTAAAGACTAGCAAAATTTGTGGCAGGGGAGGAGCTTTCCAGAGTCACTGCTCACTTCTTCAGGAGATCGGATGCAACTATTTATTCCATTGCGTCATGGATTCTGCTTGCAGTGAGTAGCGAGAAGTACCTGTGCCCTCAGTGGCCTATTATGCACTGGTGTTCTCCCTCGCTTTCACCCTGCTTGTCTGTCAGGTTTTCTTTGTCATTCTGCATTGATTTTCCTCCAGCGCTCAGTTCGCTTTCTGTTCGCTGTTTCCCAAGGTTTTCTGAGAGCGCTTTTGTGCCGATTTCCCCCTTGTTTTGCTTCAGAGCCAAAGGTAATTTAAAAGTGTACAGATTCCCTTTTGCTGCACCTCGAAGGTCACTCCCCACCCACATTGAGGTCGTGCCCCCCCACACTTTGCACCCTCAGCTATCCTCCCCCCCCTTCACTGGTGTACAAACCCCATTTCCCCCTCATTTTTAAATTTTTAATTTTTTTGACAAGCAGCATGAGTCCAGCCGTATGAGATTATCACTAGTCTTGGCTTGCTGAATTAAAAAAATTAAAATGACCGGGGGGGAGTTTAAAAGGAGCTGCACGAGGTTTAGTTCCCTGCTGGTATTGACTTGAAGGGGGGATTGGAGAAGAGGCAGATGGCAGCATCCCGAGTGCAAAAAAAAGATTTCAGTGCTGTGTGTTAACAAAATGGGGGGGGGGGCGTCAGCGTGGAATGAAATTGACCTGAGATGTAAAGAGAGACAGACACTGGGATGGGAAGCCAAAAGCCTTGAAAACATTTTTCCCTTTAATGCTTACGTGAACAAAGTTGGAGGGGGACCATTTTGGCAGTCTCTGGAAGCCTAACATTAAGATGGCCAAGAGACCAAACATCGTGTAATAGTTCAATATAAGTTCAAATTATTGATACCGGTACATAACGACTGTAAAGATAACACACTACAACAATAAAGCATATTGCTATCTCAATACAACTTCGTTTCGCAAAGTGTGGTAAAGTCCCTAATCGGTACAAAAAGGTCTGAAAATCCTTTGTAACAAAAGTTCGAGAAAAGTTCCAGCGGTCAACGCCTTGTTCCGGAGAGGAGGGGGTTTCCTCAGTCTTCATCAGGACCATACAAAACATTAATGGAACCAAAGCTTTAAGCCATTCAGTCTAACAGAACACAGTCATTTATTAACGAGTGTGACCACTGTGGTTTGGATGATCTGTAATTGACTAGACAGTGGTCACTCTCACTAATAAGTGACTGTATTCTGTTAGACTGAATTGCTTAAAGCTTTAGTACCATTGATGATAACCCTAACCCTAACCCTGCCACTCCCGAATAGGGCGTTGACCGCTGGAATCTTCTCAAACTCTTATTACAAAGGATTTTTAGACCTTTTTGTACCGATTAGGGAGCTTACCACACTTTGCGAAACTAAATTGTATTAGTTTCTGTACTGTACTGTACTTTATTGTTCTGTACTGTATTCTGTACTGTAAAGTACAGCACTGTACTTTATTGTTGCAGTGTGTTGTCTTTACAGTCCTTATGTCCTGATCTCAATAATCTGAACGTACATTGAACTATTACACGGTATCTTTTGTGTTAGACTTCTTTGTTCATCGCGGTCCTTTAGATTTATTGGTTAACATTAAAATGGAGGCTGAGCCACATGGAGCTTCTGCAAACCGCCAAACTTAAGAAGAAGAAGAGAAGAGACTGGATTTATACCCCGCCCTTCACTACCCAAAGAAGTCTCAGAGCGGCTTACAAGCTCCTTTCCCTTCCCCTCCCCACAACAGACACCCTGTGAGGGAGGTGGGGCTGAGAGAGCTCTTGACAGAAACAGCTCTGTTTCAAGGACAGCTCTTATCAGAACTACAGCTTGCCCAAGGTCACATCAGCAGGTGCAAGTGGAGGAGGAGTGGGGCATCAAACCCGGTTCTCCCAGATTAGAGTCTGCGCACTTCACCACTACACCAAACTGGAGAGAGACGTTCAGAGGTGGCTTGCCCTTGCCTGCCTCTGCGTCGCAACCCTGGACTTTGCTTGGTGGTCTCCCATCCAATTACTAACCAGGGCCGACCCTGCTTAGCTTTTGAGATCCGACAACATCAGGCCGGCCTGGGCCACCCAGGTCAAGTCAAGAAAAGAAGACGGGTCATTTGTCATGGCCTGCCGCTGCCGTCGCGACGCTGAGTTTCCTTGGGGGCCGACCCTGCTTAGCTTCCGAGACCCATGGTTTGCTCTTGGGCAAATACATGACGGTGGCACTTGAATGTCCCTGCCTCGTTGCGGTTGTCACTGCAAGAGTCAATACGTCAATGAGACGTATCCAGTTGCGTTTTTTGGAACACGTAGCTTGATCTTGTGTGTGTGTTTGGGGGGTAGAATGGCCAGCCACAGAGCAGAGAGGAAGGGGGGAGGGGGGAGCGAGTCCTCCTGAGCTCCATCAAATCTGAATGAGGCTATTAACACGTTAAGTGTTCTCTCTGTGTGTTTTAAATCTGCATTACAAGCAGGGATCATTTCCTGCAGGAGCGCACAGGAGTGGAGCTCTGGCAGTAAAGAGTCCAGGGGGCGAGCACATGCAACAAGCCCCACCCCCTGCTCCCAGCAGCCCTCAGTCAAAGCAAGAAGCAGACAGGTAAGCTGCAGAGCCCCCACCCTTCTCCCCAGTCCAAAACAGTCCAGTGGCACCTTTAAGACCAAGTTTTATTCAGGTACAAGCTCTCCCTCCTCTGCGAGGACAGATCTGCACGTTCCTCCCCCCCCCCCAATAGCTGGCAATTCAAAACAGTCCAGTGGAGCCTGAGCGGTGGGTGTTGCCTTCTGACACACTTCCGGTGATGTCAGGGGGTGTGGCATATGCAAATAAGTTATGTTAATAAGTTATGCTAATGAGCTCCTGCACCTCTTTCTCTACGAAATGACCCCTGGTGACAAGTTATTATGGGAGACCCATCAACATGGGGGGGGGGATGGGGAGGCCCATCCATCTTTCGTGTAGATAGCGTGGGAACAGAGACGAGAAGGAGGCGGGGGACGGGAGAGGGTCGGCACCTCTCTCCACACAGGTTTTCCCACTGACCGGGTGCCAAATTGCACCATTTTTCCCCCTCCTCGCTTCCTCGTGTCCTCGTTTTCCATCGGTCGCCTTCCCATGTTTTCCTCAGTGTTTCTCCGTCCTTTCTGGAAACCGCCTCTGATCCGATATGAGCCAGCACAGAGGAACAATGAAGGAACCACAGGAAGACAACAAGTTGGAAATGAGGAAGTGCAGAGAGAGAGAGAGAGAACCCCTGGTGTAAGTTGGCACCCAAACCACAGGAAAACCTCCTCATGAAAAGAAGCCCACTGAGTCAGCATTTTTTTTAAAAAAAACACACCATGCCACTCCATAACGTGGGCCCTGACTCAACCCAGCCCAGCCCAGTGGGGGCTCCCAGAATAGGACAGGAGCTCCTACCAGTGACTGGACCCAGCGGGTCTGAATTGTCCCGCCTTTTCCACAGAAACTCCATCCCTGCAAGCTGAAGCCCAGACCCAGTGACACGGCCCCTTGGCCAGCTGTAGGGTTGCCGGCGGTTTCTGGTGAGGGTGTCGGGCAGCCAATGCCCCGCCGTGGCTCTCTCGGCCTGTAAGCGTGGTCATAACGGCCGGGTCCAGGTCAGGCTTCACATCCACGTGTTGGAGAAGTGTCAGGTGGCGGGCTGGCTGACTCCCCAAAGACCTTCAGAGACGAGGGCAGGTTGAGACACTTTGGATGCTTTAATTCAGATGGAAGAAGGGGACACAGCAAGAACCAAACGGGGGGAAGCACCTTCGGGGCAGATGGACGGGAAGGGGAGGGGGAGGTTTCACCGCTCTCCGTCTCCAAACCCGACGGACGGACCTGGGGAAGAAAAGCCTCCGACCAAGCCCAAGAGGGAGGGCTTTAAGGACAGCGGGGTGGGCGGCAGGCCTTCTGTGGCGTCTCTGCCAGGGCCGCTTGACCCGATGAAGCGGGAATCCCTTCCTGGGTGCCTAAAGAGAGAGGCAGCTGCCACAATCCAAGCTGACGGTCACGAGCCGGCGTCTCGCCACTGCAGGCTGATGGAGGCCCCATGTGCTCAAGCGGCGGCAATCTCCGGTAGCACACCAGCTGTACCACCGCGCACAGCATGCTCCCCCTGCACACACACACACCCCGGTAATCTGTTCTCTACCGCCCTGCCCGGGTTCCTGCTTCAGCCAGCCAGTCCTCAGGAAATACCAAATAACTGTACCGAGCCACAGTTCCGCAGTGGAGTATACCAGTGGAGCAACGGCACAACGAATGTGCATTTCCCCTGGAAGCCTTAGTTTGCATGTCTCTTGCTCATGGAAGCAGTGATCCCTCCAGGGTTGCCAACCTCCAGGTGGGGCCTGGGGATCTCCCGCTACAACTGATCTCCAGCCGACAGAGATCGGCTCCCCTGGAGAAAATGGCTGCTTGGAAGAAAGAGAAGAAGAGATTGGATTTATACCCTGCTGCCCTTCACTACCCAAAGGAGTCGCAGAGCGGCTTACAAACTCCTCTCCCTTCCCCTCCCCACAACAGACACCCTGTGAGGTCGGTGGGGCGAGAGAGCTCTTGACAGAAACTGCTCTTTTTCAAGAACAGCTCTTATCAGAACTATGGCTTGCCCAGGGTCATCTAGCCAGGTGCAAGTGGAGGAGGAGTGGGGAATCAAACCCGGTCCTCCCAGATTAGACTCCGCGCACTTAACCACGACACCAAACTGAAGGGTGGACTCTGTGGCCTTGTACCCTGCTGAGGCCCCTCCCCTCCCCAAACCCCGCCCTCTCCTGGCTCCACCCCCAAACCCTAGTTCCCTCTGAGCTGAGTCAGTGTGAGCTAGCACACAGTTTCTTAGCCTCCAGCTCACACATTTCTGTCTTAGCTCAGGAAGGGATGGCTCCAGAGCAAACTGATTGATGCAGCAGCCAAATCGCTCGCTCACCACTTTAATGCCAGGAGCTCACAGAGTAGCATTTCTGCTCACCAGACTCCACAGAGCACCGCACGGAACTGGTTTCCGCTTTAGAATCCAGGTTTTCTTGGAGCCAAGGGAGAACCTCTCTCCTCAGAAACGCCCCAGATCGGAGAGTCCGGGGCCCCCTTCCGCCCAGGCAGAGGCTCCGGGGCCGTTTTGGGCCTGACCGACTTCCACGCTGGGGCACTTCTGCCGCGCTGGCCTGGCGACCCGGAGCGGCGCCTATGGCTGCCCTCCTGCTGCTCTTCTGCTTCCTCGGCCCCCCCTCCGCCGCCGGCCTTCAGCAGCCTCCCCCTTGCTGCGGCCAGGAAGCGCACGGCAACGCTGCCCCCCCCCCGCACGCGCACACACACACTGCCTCTCTGTCCCAGCAGGCCCTCTCTGCAAACAGCTCTCTCGGCTGCAAAAATGACTCTGGTCAGCTGGAGGGAGGGAGGGGGACCGCTCCAGCCCGCTTCTCGCAATGTTCCCTCTGAGCTGAGTCAGTGTGAGCTAGCTCACAGTTTTGTAGCCTCCGGCTCGCCCATCTTGGTCCAAGCTCAGGAAGGCGGGCTCCAGAGCAAGCTAATTTAGGCAGTAGGCATAAATCACCCGCCCACAACTTTGATGCCAGTAGTAGCTCACAAAGTAGAGTTTTTGCTCACAAGACTCCACAGCTTAGAGGGAGCCTTGGTGGGACTCTGGAGGGCGACACAGCATCGGCTTTCCCCTCCGTTGCTCTACGAAGCCCACGCTGGGACAGAAATTCCTCTCTGCACGGCATGCCACTTTCGCTTCCTTTGATTGTCAGATTTTATGGCAGCCTCCACAGCTGCATGCCGCTTTCGCTTTCTTTGGTCATCGGGTTTTATGGTACCTTCTGCATAGATCTATGGCCGTTCAGGGGTGACTTCGCAGACAGTAGGGCGTTGGCCCAGGGTATTCGAATGTGGTTTAGAGCAGCACTTTTCCCTCCCGGTTGAGAAGATGGGAAGCGAATGCTGGATGCAGAATCGCCTGCAAAGCAGCCATGTCTGGTCAGTGTCACCTTCCGGCTGCGGGGAGAGTCTCCGGGGATGGAAGGTCTCACGTCCACACAAAGCAGTTCCCCCCACACACAGAAAGGTAAGCCAGGGCTACAGTTTGGGGGGGGGCTACAGTGGGGGGGCTTCTAATGCCCTGACCCCACTCATAGACCTCCTGAGGGCACCTGATGTGTGACACAGAAGAGTGTTGGACTGGGTGGGCCACTGGCCTGATCCAACACTGGCTTATCTTATGTTCTTATAAAAGGGAATCAGATAAGCATATGGAGCAGAGGTCCCTCAGGGGCTATTAGCCACAAGTAGGGGTGTGCAAAAAAATAATAAATCAGCCTGCTTTGGATTTGGCAGAATGCGGCAAAATCAATTTCGGCTGGCAGAAAGACTCCCGCATGTCAGTTTCGGCAGTACCAGCCCATTGGGGAATCTTTTGGCCAGCCGAATGTCAATTTCGGCCCCATTATATCCTATGGGCCATTGAAGTCAATGGCAAAAACATAGGGTATATTCTGGGGGCTGGAGGGGAGGGGGTTTGAGGGAGAGGCTCCAATCTCACAGGGTAGCTGCTGGAGCCTCTCCCCAAGATACCCACCAAGTTTCAAGAACATTGTACCAGGGGGACCAAACAGGTTACTCCAATCCCCTCCATTATTCTCTATGGTGGGGGGGAAGTTGCTGGACCTCCTGAGGGCCCCTGGTATTTCTGTCCACTGTGTGACACAGAGAGTTGGACTGGAGGGGCCCTTGGCCTGATCCAACATTGGCTTCTCTTCTGTTCTTATGTCTGGGGCAAGAGATGCTCTGTATTCTTGGTGCTTGGGGGGGCAACATAGGGAGGGCTTCTGGTGTCCTGGCCCCACTGGTGGACCTCCTGAAAGCCTGTGGCATTTCTGGCCACTGTGTGACACAGAGTGTTGGACTGGATGGGCCGTTGGCCTGATCCAACATTGGCGTCTCTTAGGTCCTGTGGCATTTCTGGCCACTGTGTGACACAGAGTGTTGGACTGGATGGGCCGTTGGCCTGATCCAACATTGGCTTCTCTTCTGTTCTTATGTCTGGGGCAAGAGATGCTCTGTATTCTTGGTGCTTGGGGGGGCAACATAGGGAGGGCTTCTGGTGTCCTGGCCCCACTGGTGGACCTCCTGAAAGCCTGTGGCATTTCTGGCCACTGTGTGACACAGAGCGTTGGACTGGAAGGGCCACTGGCCTGATCCGACATGGGCTTCTCTGTTGTGTTCTTATGTTCAGAGCCCTTCTCCCCGGTGCCCTGCACGGTTATGGAGCAGCACTCACCCAAGGGATGGGCCTAGGGTTGCCAATCTCTCCTGGAGTTAACCTGGCACAACAGTCTCCAGGCTGCAGACATCAGTTCCCCGGGACCGAAACGGCCACTTCAGAGGCTGGACTCTGGGGGGGGGGGGGGTTGGTCGGGGGGGGGGGGGTATCGCGTCCCTACTGATGTTTCCTCCCCCCCCACACACTCCAAACTCTGCTCTTTGCAAGCTCTGCTCCCTCCCAAATCTCCAGGAATTCCCCTGACTGGAGTTGGCAACCCTAGCCTGCAATATGAAGGGCTGTGGTCCAGCCATGGCCAGATTCGGCACTCAGTCGAGAATGGGGGGGGGTGCTTAACCCCTTCCCCTACAGCCATTTTTCATTTACAATCCCCCTTCCCGGCTGTTTTTCCATCCTCGAGAGAATCAGGCCCGTAGCCACAGTGGGGACATCTCGGGGCTAGGCCCCCTGGCTTACTGGCAAGGCCCCCATGACTTCCCATCCGGCCCAGGGGCCCTGAGCAGTGTTCCCCCTAAGCTGAGCTAGTGTGAGCTAGCTCACCGTTCTTTAGCTTCCGGCTCACAGGTTTTTGTCCTAGCTCAGGAAGGATGTGGCTCCAGGGCAAACTAATTTTATGCGGTAGCCGAATGACTCACTCACAACTTTAATGCCAGTAGAATTTTTGGTCACAAGACTCCAAGGCTTAGAGGGAGCGTTGCCCCCATGCAGTGGCAGGTGCAGGGAAGGAGACAGGTGTTCCTTTTGTTCAATACATGGAGCAGATCCATTCTCTCTTGCTCCGGATTGCAAGACTAGATCTAATGGGTGGGAATTACAAGGGAGTCGATATACCGGCTAAATATCAGGAGAAACTTCCCTAACTGTCAGAGTGGTTGAGCAGTGGAATGGGCTGCCTCGGGAGGTGGTGGAGGCTCCTTCGCTGGACGTTTCCAAGCGGAGGCTGGATGACCATCTTTTGGGGATGTTGTAGAGAGAGGGCTGGAATCCCAGTCTTATGAGGAAAGAGTTGGGTATGTAAGAGAAGGCTTAGAGGGGACAGGATTACAGTCTTCAAGTATCTGAAGGGCTGTCATGTAGAAGATGGAGCAGATCTATTCTCTCTGGCTCCGGATTGCAAGACCAGATCTAATGTGTGGGAATTACAAGGGAGTCATTGCCGGCTAAATGTCAGGAGAAATGTCCTGTCAGAGTGGTTGAGCAGTGGAATGGGCTGCCTCGGGAGGTGGTGGGTGCTCCTTCGCTTGACGTTTGCAAGTGGAGGCTGGATGACCATCTTCCAGGTATGTTGTAGGGCTCTCTTTTGGCTGTGCTCCTGCAGAGTGCAGAGGGGGGTTGGACTAGGTGACCTGTAAGGTCCCTTCCAATTCTAACATTCTATGATTCTAAGTCTTATGAGGAAAGGCCGAAAGAGCTGGGTATGTTTAGCCTGCCTGGGAAAGAGAAGGCTTAGAGGGGACACGATTGCAGTCTTCAAGTATCTGAAGGGCTGCCATGTAGAAGATGGAGCAGATCTATTCTCTCTTGCTCCGGATTGCAAGACCAGATCTAGTGGGTGGGAATTACAAGGGAGTCCTTACCGGCTAAATATCAGGAGACACTTCCCTAACAGAGTGGTTGAGCAGTGGAACGGGCTGCTTCGGGAGGTGGTGGATGCTCCTTTGCTGAACGTTTCCAAGCGGAGGCTGGACGACCCTCTTTCGGATGTGTTGTAGGGCTCTCTTTCGGCTGTGTTCCTGCAGAGTGCAGGGGGTTGGACTAGATGACCTGCGAGGTACCTTCCCACTCTTAACATTCTATGACTCTATGATAATTAGCCAGTGCCCCCTAAGAAATTTAAATGCCCCCCAACTGAAGGAAATCCTGGCTACGGGCCTGGAGAGAATGGTTCCCAGTATCCGAAATCCTTAGAGAGCGGGGAGAGATCTGGCAAGAGGGAGGAGAACCTGTGAGCTGTGGGGCTCCCCCCCCCCACACACACACCAATCCGGTGCTCTGCTGGCTTCAGCATGAAGCTCTGAGTGCACGTTCGGCTCACACACCCACACCCATCCCCGCAACTGCAGCGGTTTCCCTTCAGGCTTCCGCATGACCGTCTGCCGCCTTCCGGGTTTCCACCGGCTCCTCTCTGCAGTTTCCCAAACCTGCTTTGGCACAACTTTCCCTTAACCTGTGTTCGGGAAGAGGCGGACCAAAAGACGCAGGCTGAGGAACAACTGTCAGCTTCTTACGGAATCGTCGGCAGCAGACGTGTTGCGATTGTGCCCAAACATGCTAACCGTAGAGAGACGGACCAGTTCCCCAGAGGCAAGTGTGGGGGAACGGCAGCCACGAGGGGGAAAGAACAGAGAGAAATCCTGTTTCAGAAGCTGACTGGGAGCCACAAATGGCCTTCTGCATTCGGGGCGGCAATGGGGTCCAGGTGGGGCAGCCCCCCTGGGTGGAAGCCATCTCCCTCCAAGCAACGTCACCCCCCAAGCCTCCTTCCACCGCCCCCCCGAAGGGTTCTCAAGGCAAGAGGCATTCAGACGTCGCTGCGTAGCAACCCTGCCCCTTCCTTGGTGGTGTCGGCCAAGCACAAGTTTATACAAGCACACGCCTGAGCCTGCATTTGGGACTGGGAGTCCAACGCAGGGAGCAGAGATCACAATCCCGAGACGTTCCCGAGAGTCTTTTCTCCCCAAGCTGGGTGAAGCTCCGGCCAGAAGGCCCTCTCAGCGGCAGACAAGGGTGGTGGGCACTAATCAGGCTTCCAGTACAGCCGCCCCCACCCCCCGCCCCGAGCTGTCCTGGAAACAAGCCACATGGAGGGCAGGAACATAGGAGCGCACTCTTAACTGCCCCACAAACACCCCCCAAGCGCAGCCTCCCCTCTGTCCCTTTGTGGCCCCTTGAGCAACACCCGTAGGTTCCGATTCCAAAGGTCACGGGAACATCCAACGGCCTTTGGCCCCAGCACGAAATATCCCAGGAACGGACGCGCAGGCCAGGAAGTTCCCCTCCGTGCTGCGTGAGAGTCCGCGTGGCACCTGTTGGCACCCCTTGGCACACTCGACGGTCCTACTGCCCGGCCGGGTCGCTCATCACCGCGTCTCTCCCGCTCCCAGCACGGCCAGCGGCTCAACGGCCACCCGTTCCAGCTTGATGGAGGTGGGCGGGGAAGGGGTCCCCGGAATCCCGTTGCAGGGGGTCTCCACGTCCAGAGGGTCCCCCCCGGCCGACCTGGCCTGGTCGCTCAGCAGCTTGACCAGGAAGTTGATGTACTTCATGGCCAGGCGGAGGATCTCGTTCTTGCTCAGCTTCTTGTCCGGCGGGTGCGTGGGGATGAGCTTGCGGAGCTCGGCAAAGGCCCCGTTCACGTTCTGCTGGCGCCAGCGCTCCCGGCTGTTGGTGAAGACCCGGCGCGCCACCTTCTGGGGCTGCAGACCTGAGCAGACGACAGGGGAGAGGGAGGATTGGGCAGGAGGCATTCACAGGGGGGAAGAGAAACCGAAGTGGTAAAGAGAAACTCCATCTGCCCGAGGATGGGCGAGCGGGCGACAACGTGGCAAATGGGGTTCAGTGTGGCCAAGTGCAAAGTGATGCACATGGGAGCCAAAAGTCCTAAATATAAATACACGTTGATGGGGTCCGAACTGGCAGAGACTGACCAAGAGAGAGATCTTGGAGTCGTAGTAGACAGGGGTCATTTCCTGCAGGAGCGCACAGGAGCGGAGCTCCGGCAGTAAAGAGCCCAGGGGGCGGGCACATGCCACAAGCCCCGCCCCCTGCTCCCAGCAGCCCTCAGTCAGAGCAAGAAGCAGCCAGGTAAGTTGCAGAGCCCCCCCCAGCCCGCCTTCAGGTACAAGGTCTCCCTCCTCTGTGAGGGCAGATCTGCATGTGTCCCCCCCCTCAATAGCTAGCCATCCAAAACAGTCCAGTGGAGCCTGAGCGGTGGGTGTTGCCTTCTGACACACTTTCGGCGATGTCAGGGGGTGTGGCATATGCAAATAAGTAATGCTAATAAGTTATGCTAATAAGCTCCTGGACCTTTTTCTACGAAATGACCCCTGGTAGTAGATAACTCACTTAGAATGTCGAGACAGTGTGCAACCGCAATAAAGAAGGCCAATGCTATGCTGGGGATTACTAGGAACGGAACTGAAAACAAATCAGCCAGTATCACAATGCCCTTGTATAAATCGATGGTACGTTCTCATTTGGAGTACTGTGTACAGTTCTGGTCACCACACCTCAAAAAAAATATTATAGCATTGGGAAAAGTGCAGAAAAGGGCAACTGGAATGATAAAAGGGTTGGAACCAGTGTTCCCTCTAAACTGAGTTAGTGTGAGTTAGCTCACAGTATTTTAGCCTCCGGCTCACACATTTTTGTCTTGGCTCAGGAAGGATGGCTCCAGAGCAAACTCATTTATGCAGTAGCCAAATTGCTCGCTCACCACTTTAATGCCAGTCGCTCACAAAGTAGAATTTTTGCTCACAAGACTCCAGAGCTTAGAGGGAGCATTTGCTCCAACCCCTCGATGATTTCGGTTGCTCTTTCCTGTGCTTTCCCCAGCTCTTCCCTTGAAAAGCCCACCAGGGGTCACCATGAGTTGGCTGTGACTTGATGTGTGTGTGTATAAAATTATATATAATTCTGTTTTCAAGTGGCAATGTTCCATGCGCTCCCAAATCAGTTGGATCCCTGAGCTGTCACTCCGAAGGTGACCGAATCCATTGGCCCACAGCAGCAGCGGCCAGCATCTCAGGCTCAGTATGCTGGGAGCCGAGGGAAGCGACGGACGCTCCTGTGGGCGGAGGCTGAGAAGGCCGAGGCCGACGATGGCGGCGCTGCGCTGGTTGTCGTTGGCCGCAGAAGGGAGCACGTAGCCAGCCGAGCTGTGAGCCTGTAGAAGCGCCGCCCAGCATCTCAGCCTCACTGTGTGCGGAGGTGAAGGACGGGCCAGATGCTCTGGCAGGTGGAGGGTGAGGAGGCCGCAGCTGAGGCCGACCATGGCATCCCCGCAGTGGGCATCGTTGGCCATGGCTGAGTGCAGTTGGCTAGGTGGCCTGCAGGCAGACAGGGGCCAGCACTGTGCAGGAGACGGTGGCCAAGGAGGAGGGTGAGGCCGTGATATTTCTAGAGCTTGTTGTATGCGTTTTACAATGGGCTTTGCTACTAGTGTGTGTGTATGTGTATTGTGTGTGTGTGTGTGTGTGTGTGTGTATTCCACCTTGACTCTCAGTGAGAAAGGTGGACTATAAGTATATTTTTGTTTACTGATGGCCCACCTTCCTGACTGCGACTCAAGGCGGACCGTGCGGAGTGAGTTAAGAGCAACCAATAGGATGGGACGTCCACTAATAGCCATGCAACGGGATTAGGACGGCAGAAACCTGAAACCAAACAGAAACTGGAAACTGAACAGAAACAAAGGATAAATATTAATACGACACGCTAAACGATGCAATGACATGTTAGCCCTCTCCTTTCTAAACTTAAAAAGCCCCAGACTTTTCCTCCTTTCCTCCTAGGGAAGTTCGACCTATTAACCACCTCGGTTGTCCTCTTTATTACTTTCCATGAAGATGCTTCCGGAGGGCAAGCCAGTCGGTCTGCAGTGGAGCAGCCGGGTGCAAGTCCAGGAGCCCCCGAGAGGCCGGCAAGAGTGTCTGGGACATGCTGACTTGTCTCTGACGAAGGGAGCTCCTCCGCCGAAAATCTTGTCAGACTAAGGTGCTGACCAAGGCTCTAAGGTGCTGACTAAGGCTCCCTCCAAGCTGTGGAGTCTTGTGTGCAAAAATTCTACATTGTGCGCTGCTGGCATTAAAGTTGTGAGCAGGCGATCTGGCGACTGCATAAATTAGTTGTTCTGGAGCCCTCCTCCCTGAACTGAGACAAAAATGTGTGAGCTGGAGGCTAAAAAACTGTGAGCTAGCTCACACTAAACTCAGCTTAGAGGGAACACCGGGACTGGCCTCATAACCAGCCGCACTTTGGAGCTATTCCTGTGAACTTGGGCTGCCCCTCCCAGTCGAACCAGGCCTCCCTTCAGGCCACCCTCTCTCTCCCCCCTCCCACCCCGCCAAACGGGCCTGACCCCCTCCGGGAAGGAAGAGGCGCCCGGGCACACAGCCTCCCCTGCGGCCACTCACCCTCCGTGATCTCCTGCTCATAGTGGCTCGGCCGGCGCTTGAGGCGGTTGCTGGGGAAGAGGCCGAAAGTCCCGGAGCTGCCGATGTAGATGCTGGGAGGAGAAGAGGAGAGGAGAGATCAGGGGCCGTGGCGAAGCAGCCACTCGATGCCTGCAAAGGACTGCTGCCTGTTGGCTCCCTCTAACCTGCTCCTGACAAACAGACCAAGGTTGCTTCCACACTGGCCTTCGGTCCAGCTTCACTGCTGAGGGAAACCTGGTCCCCCCGTCTCCGTAGCACTACATGGGCACCTGCTGTTTCTGGCCACTGTGTGACACAGAGTGTTGGACTGGATGGGCCACTGGCCTGATCCAACGTTGGCTTCTCTTATGTTCTTATTCGAGGGAACTGGATAAACATCTGGAGCAGAGGTCCATTAGTGGCTATGAGCCACAAGGTATAGATAGGAACTCTCGGTCTGGGGCAAGGGATGCTCTGTCTTCTTGGTGCTTGGGGGGGGGCAACAGTGGGAGGGCTTCTGGTGTCCTGGCCCCACTGCTGGATCTCCTGATGGCCGCTGGTATTTTTGGCCACTGTGTGACACAGAGCGTTGGACTGGAGGGGCCATTGGCCATTGGCCTGATCCAGCATTGGCTTCTATTATGTTATGGTGCAGTGGTTAAGTGCACGGACTCTAATCTGGGAGAACCGGGTTTGATTCCCCACTCCTCCTCCACTTGCAGCTGCTGGCTGACCTTGGGCAAGCCGTAGTTCTGACAAGGGCTGTCCTTGAAAAAGAGCACTTTCCGTCAGAGCTCTCTCAACCCCGCCTACCTCACAGGGTGTCTGGAGCCATCCTGCCTGAGCTGAGACAGAAATGTGTGAGCTGGAGACTCTGTGAGCTGGGTCACACTAACTCAGCCCTACGAGAAAAGGCTAAGGGCCTTGGGAATGTTTAGTTTGGAGAAGAGGAGACTGAGAGGGGACACAATTGCTCTCTTGAAGTATTTGAAAGGCTGTCATTGGGAGGAGGGCAAGGAGCTGTTCCAGTTGGCAGCAGAGGACAGGACCCAAAGCAATGGGTTTAAAGTCCATGCAGAAAGGTATCGGCAAGGGTCATTTCGTAGAAAAAGAGGTGCAGGAGCTCATTAGCATAGCTCATTAGCATAACTTATTTGCATATGCCACAACCCCTGACCTCACCGGGAGTGTGTCAGAAGGCAACACCCACCGCTCAGGCTCCACTGGACTGTTCTGGATTGCTAGCTATTGGGGGGGGGGGGAAACGTGCAGATCTGTCCTCACAGAGGAGGGAGAGCTTGTGCCCAAATAAGACTTGGTCTTAAAGGTGCCACGGGACTGTTTCGGGCCGAGGGGGGCTCTGCAACTTACCTGGCTGCTTCTTGCTCTGACTGAGGGCTGCTGGGAGCAGGGGGCGGGGCTTGTGCCCACCCCCTGGGCTCTTTACTGCCGGAGCTCTGCCCCTGTGCGCTCCTGCAGGAGATTACCCCTGGGTATCGGCTGGATGTTAGGAATGCAGCAGAGGACAGGGCCCAAAGCCACGGGTTCAAGTGACATGCAGAAAGGGTATCGGCTGGATATTAGGCAACACTTTTCCACGGTCACAGAGTGGTTCAGAGGTGGAATCAGCTGCCCAGGGAGGTGGGTGAGCTCCCCTTCACTGGCAGCTTTCAAGAAGAGGCTAGACGAATATTTGCCAGAGATGCTTTAGGCTGGTCCTGCATTGGGCAGGGGGTTGGACTGGATGATCTGTATGGCACCTTCCAATTCTGTGATTCTATGATTCTTAGAGGGAACACTGGTTGCAACTTGCCATAGGTCCGTTGCAGCTCGACAGCACCTTCCGCTACCATAAGTGAATCAAAAGCCCTCTAACAAGGCAGCCAATCTGGCCGCCATACAGCCACCGGTAGCCACCGAGTTAAGAACATAAGGACATAAGAGAAGCCAATTGTTGGATCAGGCCAAAGGCCCATCCAGTCCAACACTCCGTGTCACACAGTGGCCAGAAACACCAGGGGCCCTCAGGAGGTCCAGCAGTGGGGCCAGATGACACTAGAAGCCCTCCCATTGTTGCCCCCCCCAAGCACCAAGATGACAGAGCATCCCTTGCCCCAGAGTCCCTATCTATACCTTGTGACTAAGAGCCACTGATGGACCTCTGCTCCATATGCTTATCCAATTCCCCCTTATAAGAACATAAGAGAAGCCAATGTTGGATCAGGCCAATGGCCCATCCAGTCCAACACTCTGTGTCACACAGTGGCCAAAAATACGAGGTGCCATCAGGTGGTCCAGCAGTGGGGCCAGGACACTAGAAGCCCCTCCCACTGTTGCCCCCCCCCAAGCACCAAGAAGACAGAGCATCCCTTGCCCCAGAGCCCCTATCTATACCTTGTGGCTAATAGCCACTGATGGACCTCTGCTCCAGATGCTTATCTAATTCCCTTTTGAAGCCGCCCATGCTTGTTCCTCCACACTCCCACCCGTGATGCCCAGCGATCCCCCCGCCTGACTTACCTGTTGAGGAAGGGGTGGGGCTGGTACGGCGGGGGCAGGAGCGGGCTCCTGGCTCCAGCGAGAGGCAGAGGGGGCGGCGGGGGGCCGTGGGGCAGGGCGGAGAGCTGCAGGAGGCTGGGGATGGGGTGCAGGGCGGTGAGCTGGGTGGTGGGGACCTCCGGGTGGGCGGGGGGCTTGCTGTGGCCCAGGCTGATGACCGGGATGCTGTGGGGCATCGGGGCCGTGGGGGGCTCGGGGAAAGGGCTCCCCCGGGTCTGGGGAGAGGAGGAGGTGGGGCTGGCGGGGGGCGGGCTGGCCTCTGCCGCATCCTCCCCACTGACTGGAGAAAGGGTGGGAGGCGTGGAGGCAGAGGGGGGAGGGCTTGGCTCCTCCGGGGCAGCAGGGGGCGACGGGGGGCTCTTCCGCTTCTCCATCATTTCCCCTCTGCTCCTCATCTGCGGGTAGAAAGGAAGAGGTGAGTCTGGTGCCGTATCGGCAGCCTGGATTGATCCACATACCTGAGGGACTGCCTTCCCCCGCCCCCTTGCATGTGTTCCCCAGAGAGCACTGCGTTCAGGGTCTCAAAACTGTCTAGCTCTCCTGGGGCCCAAAGAGGCCAAGTTGGCTTCGGCCAGGGCCTTTTTGGTGGCGGCTCCGCACTAGCGGAATGAGCTCCCAGAGGACACCAGGGCCCTGCGGGACCTTTTGCAGTTCCCTTTACAGATGGAGCTTTTCCGCCAGGCCTTTGATTAAAGAGCCGTATCGTGGGACCCCTGTGCCCGGGCATGACCATCACAGCCTGTGTGCATCGCTAGTGTGAAGGCACCAAGATAGTTCTGCACCAGTGTTCCCTCTAAGCTGAGTTAGTGTGAGCTAGCTCACAGTTTCTTAGCCTCCGGCTCACACATTTTCATCTTAGCTCAGGAAGGAGGGCTCCAGAGCAAACTCATTTATGCTGCAGCCAAATGGCTCGCTCACAACTTTTAAGGCAGATAGCTCACAGAGTAGAATTTTTGCTCGCAGGACTCCACATCTTAGAGGGAACATTGTTCTGCACCAATGCTGATTGTACCCCGTTAAGATCGATCTGCTATTCAGATGATTTGTTATTCAGTCTCGCCATAACTACGGCCCAATCTGCATCTAGCATTCGCTCCGCTGTATTGCCGAACCCACGCTGGAACAGAAATCCCCCTCTGCACTGGCACGCCACTTTCCCTTTGACCGATTGTCCGATTTTATGGCTGTGTTCAGACTGCATGCAGCTTTCACTACGTTTGACCTCTCCGCCTGCATAGATTTATGGCCGTTCCGGGGTGACTCAGCAGTCAGTACGGCGTTGGCCCCCAGGGGGTATCTGAATGTGGTTTTGAGCCGCATCTTCTTCTGTTCCAGTGTGGGTTTGGTAGAACAGGGGAGCGAAGGCTAGATGCAGATTGGGCCTCTATAACATTGCACGCTAGCACTTTATGATTGGTTTTATAAATGTATTGGTTTAGCTGTTTTAAATTTTTACGTAAGCCGCCCTGGGCCTGCCTTGGTGGCAATGTTCCCTCTAAGCTGTGGAGTCTTGTGTGCAAAAATTCTACTTTGTGAGCAACTGGCATTAAAGCTGTGAGCCAGTGATTTGGCTACTGCATAAATTAGTTTGCTCTGGAGCCATCCTTCCTGAGCTAAGACAAAAATCTGTGAGCTGGAGGCTAAAAAACTTTGAGCTAGCTCACACTAACTTAGCTTAGAGGGAACACTGCTTGGTGGGGAGGCTGGGATATAGATTGAGTAAATAAATAAAGTCCACAGAACCACCTTCCAGGCTGGGCCGCGGGGGAGACCAGAGCAGAGCTTAGTCACTGGCAATCAGGGGGTCCCATGAGAGAGCATCACCTGCCCCCCTCCAAGGCTCAGACCCTCTGTGAGCATCCCTCAGAAGCCCTTCCCAACCGACAGTGGTGGAGTCTGCATTGGTACTTTCCACTGCTTCGGCTACACTCTCCCTCCGCCTCCTGAAAAGATGTCCACGTCTCTTTAGGTTTCGCTCTCCTACTGCACTGTTGTCATTTCTGCTGTCTGCATTGTTTTATTGCCCTGTGGTTTCGGCTCAGTCATGACTATGGCTTCTCTCCGGCTCAAATGGATGTGCTTAAAAGCACTCTAAGCCCCCCACCCCCCAAAAAAGCGCTAATCGGAGGCTTATCTGCTCTGTTTACCTTCTGACGGCACATAGAGGGAGGTACGAAACTTTTCCCTTGCTTGACAAGCTAAAAGTGAATGATTGGATCTTGTTTTGTGATTTTTATATTTTATTTTATTTATTTATTTATTCAGGTATTTTTACCCCGCCCTACCCCGCGAGCGGGCTGAAAAGGTAAAGAAAGATCCCTTCTACATACATACATACAGCTAGTTTGGTGTAGTGGTTAAGTGTGCTGACTCTAATCTGGGAGAACCGGGTTTGATTCCCCACTCCTCCACTTGCACCTGGCTGGATGACCTTGGGTCAGTCACAAGCTCTGGCACAGCTGTCCTTGAAAAAGAGCGGGTTCTGTCAGAGCTCTCTCAGCCCCACCCACCTCACAGGGTGTCTGTTGTGGGGAGGGGAAGGGAAAGGAGTTTGTAAGCCGCTCTGAGACTCCGAGTGAAGGGCGGGGGATAAATCCAATCTCTTCTCTTCCTCTTCTCTTCTTACATTCTGCAAACTAAACACCCACCAGTCTTTACAGTTTTTTTGGCTATTTTGGCTATTTTTGCTTTCTTGTTTAAACCAAAAGCTGGGCAAAACTGAACATCCTTCTCTTTGAATGTAAAGAGAAGTTTATAGCTTGTTGGCTTGTTCCCTTAAGTAAGTTATTGCCTCGTGTAAAGCTAATGGGTGCCGGCAAACGCCGGGCCATGCTAGAGAAGAGGGAGGAGAACGACAACATTCCCGGCCAGCAAGCAGGGGAAAAAATAGCACATTTTTTTCCGTACCACTTTGAAAAAAGCATCACACCAGACGGCATCGAGACTGCTTTAAAAATGAAATGCAGATTCGGCCACATTCCCAAGCAAGACAGCGGGCAGGAACTGCTGACAGCGTGGAGAGGGGATGTGACTAAAATTTGCACACGTAGCATTCGCTGCTGCAGCACACTGGCCTACAAAGTTGCCTTCCGCATGCGTGCGCACACGGTCTGCAGCTCAGAGTCCCGTTCCGTGACCCTTGGGCAGCAGTGCTAAAGAGACGTCCCTGGGAGGGAGACCCACCGAATAGAGCGCAACTGGCGTCCTTCTCCTCACAGAAGCGCCGCCGGATTCCCTGCCTCTCTGACTTCCCACGGACTGTGGCTGCCTGCCACCAGGGTCACGCCAGGTCCCATTCAGTTAGGCTTGCCAGCCTGCAGGTGGGGCCTGGATATCTCCCAGCATTCCATCTGGTCACCAGACGGCAGAAATCAGCTCCCCTGGAGGAAATGGCAACGTTGGGGGGGGGGGGGGGACTCTGTGGCATTAGACCCAACTTTTCCTCATCTGATCACTATAATATCTTCCTTTACCAACTATAGGAAGCCAGCCCGTCTAGCCTAGACCTTCCCGAAAAGATCTGAAACAAGCTGTTCTTTCTTAACCTCTCTGTGTTACCTACACACACCCACACACTTCTGAGTAAGTTTGGTGTAGTGGTTAAGTGCGCGGACTCAATCTGGGAGGACCGGGTTTGATTCCCCATTCCTCCACTTGCAGCTGCTGGATGACTTCGGCAAGCCATAGTTCTGTCAGAGCTGTTCTTGAAAAAGAGCCGTTTCTGTCAAGAGCTCTCTCAGCCCCACTTACCTCGCAGGGTGTCTGTTCTGGGGAGGGGAAGGGAAAGGAGTTTGTAAACTGCTCTGAGACTCCCTTGGGTAGTGAAGGGTGGGATATAAATCCAATCTCCTCCTCCTACTACCGTTTGGTGTAGTGGTTAAGTGCGCGGACTCAATCTGGGAGGACCGGGTTTGATTCCCCATTCCTCCACTTGCACCTGCTGGATGACCTTCGGCAAGCCATAGTTCTGTCAGAGCTGTTCTTGAAAAAAGAGCCGTTTCTGTCAAGAGCTCTCTCAGCCCCACCGACCTCCCAGGGTGTCTGTTGTGGGGAGGGGAAGGGAAAGGAGTTTGTAAGCTGCTCTGAGACTCCCTTGGGTAGTGAAGGGTGGGATATAAATCCAATCTCCTACTACTACTACCGTTTGGTGTAGTGGTTAAGTGCGCGGACTCTAATCTGGGAGAGCCGGGTTTGATTCCCCACTCCTCCATTTGCACCTGCTGGATGACCTTGGGCAAGCCGTAGTTCTGACAAGAGCTGTCCTTGAAAGAGAGCCGTTTCTGTCAAGAGCTCTCTCAGCCCCGCCTACCTCACAGGGTGTCTGTTGTGGGGAGGGGAAGGGAAAGGAGTTTGTCAGCCGCTCTGAGACTCCTCTGGGTAGTGAAGGGCCATGGGGTAGAAATCCAATCTCCTCTTCTTCTACTAGATCTGCTTTGGGCTGACCTCAAAATAGGGTTACTTACTCCAGGTTGGGAGATACCTGGAGATTTGAGGGGTGGAACCTGGGGAGGGACCTCAGCGGGCCATAATGCCATGAAGACCACCCTCCAAAGCAGCTGTTTTCTCCCAGGGACCCACTGAGCTCTCTTGTCTGAAGATCAGTTGTAATTCCGGGGAAACGCCAGGCCCCACCTGGAGGCTGGCAACTGTACCTCAAAAAGCCTACATACACATGGGAGAAAATCCTCAGGCCTGGCTATTTCACAGCACGCATGCAGGAGAGCGTTCACTCAGGATTACTCATGAACAACGCTCCCTCTAAGCTGTGGAGTCTTGTGAGCAAAAATCCTACTTTGTGAGCTACTAGCATTGTGAGGGAGCGATTTGGCTGCTGCATAACTTAAGTTTGCTCTGTGTGAACCGGAGGCTAAAAAACTCTGGGCTAGTTCACACCAGGGGTCATTTCCTACAGGAGCGGAGCTCCGGCAGTAAAGAGCCCAGGGGGCAGGCACATGCTACAAGCCCCACCTCCTGCTCCCAGCAGCCCTCAGTCAGAGCAAGAAGCACCCAGGTACGTTGCAGAGCCCGCCCCCCCCCATCCAAAACAGTCCAGTGGCACCTTTAAGACCAAGTTTTATTCAGGTAGAAGCTCTCCCTCCTCTATGAGGACAGATCTGCATGTCCCCCCCCCCAATAGCTAGCAATCCAAAACAATCCAGTGGCACCTTTAAGACCAAGTTTTGCTCAGGCACAAGCTCTCCCCCCTCGGCGAGGACAGATCTGCATGTCCCCCCCCCCAATAGCTAGCAATCCAAAACAGTCCAGTGGCACCTTTGAGACCAAGTTTTATTCAGGTACAAGCTCTCCCCCCTCGGCGAGGACAGATCTGCATGTCCCCCCCCCAATAGCTAGCCATCCAAAACAGTCCAGTGGCACCTTTAAGACCAAGTTTTATTCAGGTACAAGCTCTCCCCCCTCGGCGAGGACAGATCTGCACGTCCCCCCCCCAATAGCTAGCAATCCAAAACAGTCCAGTGGCACCTTTAAGACCAAGTTTTGCTCAGGTACAAGCTCTCCCTCCTCTGTGAGGACAGATCTGCACATTTCCCCCCCCCCTACTGGAGGCAGAAAAGTTTCCATGGAGAAATACAGCATTGGATAGTTTTCTGGGAATTTTTATGTGTTGGAAAATTCTCCACCCCCACATCACTGATGCTAGCAATTGATGCTTTTGTTTATTTATTTTGTAGCAGTTGTTGTTTTTATTGTGTTTTTATAACATTTTGTAAGGTGGCGGCCAGAAGCATGGACGGCTTCAAGAGGGAACTGGATAAGCATATGGCGCAGAGGTCCATCAGTGGCTCTTAGCCACAAGGTATAGATAGGAACTCTCCGTATAGGACAAGGGATGCTCTGTATTCTTGGTGCTTGGGGGGGGGAGAACAGTGGGAGGGCTTCTACTGTCCCGGCCCCACTGCTGGACCTCCTGGTGGCCCCTGGTGTCTTTGGCCACTGTGTGACACAGAGTGTTGGATTGGAGGGGCCACTGGCCTGATCCAACATTGGCTTCTCTTATGTTCTTATAAGAGGGATTCGGATAAACATATGGAGCAGAGGTCCATCAGGGGCTATTAGCCACAAGGTATAGATAGGAACTCTCGGTCTGGGGCAAGGGATGCTCTGTATTCTTGGTGCTTTGGGGGGGGGGCAACAGTGGGAGGGCTTCTACTGTCCCGGCCCCACTGCTGGACCTCCTGAGGGCACCTGGTGTTGGACTGGAGGGGTCACTGGCCTGATCCAACATGGGTTTCTTCTGAAAGTTGAAACAAAGAGAACCTGGGCATTCTTCGCCACTGACCACTCTAGAGAAGACTTTGGCTGTACAGGAAAAGAGCTTGGCTGTATTCTAATGTATTGAATAGTATTTGAAGTTTTTAGAAGCTGGAATTTATCTAAGGAGTCCTGTGTGGACCATATTGGATTTGTATGAATGTATTAGATGTTAGCTGAGACGTTACCTATTTATGCTCCAAATTTTCAATAAGACTATCTTAAGGACTGTGCAGATCCATTTGTACTCCTTTACACAGTGCAACGGCCTCAATGTTCTGTTTTTGTCCTAAAACTTGCTTTCACTGTGTTGCCATTATATTTATATCACCTGGGGATTGGCAACCCAGGTGAGGAGAGATAATGCTTTGTCAAGCTACTTGAAGAAAGTAGCTTTTGAAACTCAAAGATCAAGCGGTTGCACTCGGAAACACACTATGGGACTGCATGCCTGTCTGTGGAAGACACATAATGTTACCGACTACACCTTAAGTGAGCTGTTGTCACAAACTCTCACTTTTGGAAGGAGCAAGTTAGCAGTCTGTAAACACACACACACACACACACCCGGCTCCCAATTCCCACTCACGTTCAGCAGAGCTGACGAGGGGTAGCCAGACCAGTGTTCCCTCTAAGCTTAGTTAGTGTGAGCTAGCTCACAGGTTTTTGGCCTCCAGCTCACAGGTTTTTGTCTCAGCTCAGGAAGGAGGTCTCCAGAGCAGTGTTCCCTCTAAGCTGCGTTCGTGTGAGCTAGCTCACAGTTTTTTAGCCCCCAGCTCACACGTTTTTGTCTTAGCTCAGGACGGATGACTCAGCCAAACACTCTCTCTTTCTGGCCTAACTGACTTCACAGGGTTGTTGTGGGTCACACCGTACATCCACCTAAACCACTTGGAGGGATTATAGATTGTGAGTAAATCGCACCACAGTGCTGGAAATCCATGGTTAGATTTCCCAGAGTGTTTTTAAACCTTCAAAGCGGCTGCAACGAAATCGGAAGGAATTTGGTTCAGGGTTGTTCCCCCCCCCTCCCCCGGCCACCATTTCCTAATAGAGGCTGCCATCGGTCCCCCCACACACACCATGGCTATCATGACTCCCAGGAGGGGCAAAGAAGGCAGGCCCCCATTTTCCCTGCCCGGGACGTACAAACAGGCATGAAGGGCCTTTGCGATCCCCTTACGTCCTTCGGGATGAAAACACGAATTTGCTGGTTTTCAGAATACATTAAGGCAGGGGTGTCGAACTCAGCTGTTATGAGGGCCGGATCTGACATAAAGGAGACCTTGTTGGGCCGGGCCATGGGTGTGATATAAAATGTAATGCCAGGGAGCGGAGATATAAATTTTATAAAGGACAGAAACACAAAGGTTTGTTTTTTTTACTTAAAATAAAAACATGCTTAAAACATTCGCTCTGTAAGCTGCAAAACCTACTTTTCATTTATTGACATTTACCACAGAAATCTCAATGCTCAGAGTTCTGAGTTTAGGACCCAGGCTGAGTGGTTAAGAGAGTCTGGCGAAGCAAGCTATGATGCATCAGCAGAACTGGAAGCAGGAGAAGGCCAGTTCCACTGCGGGCCTGATGGAAGCCCTCCGGGGGCCTGATCCGGCCCCTGGGCCGCATGTTTGACACCCCTGCATTAAAGCAAGAATGATTGACTGCTTGTTCAGGACTATTCCCCAAATGCCAAACCAAAGCTCCTTTCCCCAGAATGACTACTGGAACAGAATAAATGCCTTTTCCCTCAGGGCAAGAGGTTTCAATGAAAGAGTTAGAAAAGAGACCCATCTTGTTCAGTGCTGTGACCCCAAATGCAATACTGTCCGTCCCCGCCCGGAAGATGTTTGTCATAAAACAAGTAATCTAATCATGGATTGTGCTTGGTCATTGGATGGTCCGGCTCATGTCCCGCTTGCCATTTGTGCACTAGAAGCTGATTGTCCAGTTTGCTGTTCGGATTTGTCCAAGCAAACTCAGAGGCATATGACAAGCTGCATGATTTCATTGCTTTCTTATAGTAGCCAGCCCTGCCATCTGTCTGCCACTCCCAATTGTTACTGGGGGGGGGGGGGGAGAAATCTGTTTAAGATTTTTTTTTTACTTGAGGATAACTATTTAGATGTCTCTGTGTGCCTTTGGTGTCTGCCCGTGACCCCAGGTAATCTTGCAGTCAGTTCACGTGATCAGTTCTTGAATTAGAGGCCACCTATCGAAAAAGTGCAAAAATAATATCAGGCAATGCCTGGTTATTTAAAGGATACGTCCAACTGTGAAAACACAAAGAGAGGACAAAACTGCCAGGTACTCCCTGCTTCACAATACAAGCCGATCACTTTGATGACTCAGCCGTGCAAATATGGAGGAGACTTCCTCTTTTCCAGGGAATGTTATGCACAATAATGCACTCTCTCTCTCTTTTTTCTGCTGCAAAATCTGTTTTCTAATTTCAAAATCTGATTTGTTCTTGCTTCTCAGGTGGTGAACATCAGAGTGCAGCAGTGTGTAGCTCGCTCTCAAGTACAAGATGGGAAATTTGGTTTATCGAAATCCAGCAGGGCACCCCCAGGGCAGATTAACATGGATCAGCCTCACTTTTAAGGCACCGCGAAGCCTGAGGAGGCCCGGAGGCCTTCCCCTCTCCCAGCTTTCTGCAAACTATGCAAAACTGAACTATCCAAGAGGGCTTTTCTGCGCTGGCAATAGAATCGCACCATACTAAATGATTAGGAACTGTGGTCTATACTACTGTGTGTAGCTTGCTGACACTAAGGTCCTACTGTGGAGTCCGCCGTCATTTTAATCTGTCATATTAACACTTAAACTTTGCTTCAGTTCTGTTTTTAGACCTCTGGTTGGCAATGCTCCCTCTAAGCTGTGGAGTCTTGTGAGCAAAAATTCTACTTTGTGAGCTGCTGGCATTAAAGTTGTGAGCGAGCAGTTTGACTGCTGCATAGATTAGTTTGCTCTGGAGCCCTCCTTCCTGAGCGAAGGCAAAAATGTGAGAGCTGGAGGCTAAAAAACTGTGAGCTAGCTCACACTCACTCAGCTCAGGGGGAGCACTGCTGGTTGGTTGGCATTGGGTATTGAATGCCCCATCCGTCCGTTGTATTGACTCAGTGCATAATCTGCCTTCAATCCAAGTGAGATTGGTGAACTAAAAATTATGTAAGTAAATATATAAAGAGTGGTTAGAGTATCGCACTTGGATCTGGGAGCTTCATATTCAAATCCCAGCCGTGCCTGGGACTCTAGGGCACATGAGGCCAGCCACACCCACTCAGCTTGACCTACCTCACAGGGTCGTTGTGAGGACAGAATGGAGGAGAGGACGACGACAGAAACCGCTTGAGGTCCCCACAGGGGAGAAAGGTGGTTTTATCAATGAAGTAAATTGCATGGGTAAACCGATTTCCTAAATGTGCCAAATAGAATCATTTTATATTCTAAATGATAAATCATGTGTTTTATATTAGAGCAGTCCAATAAGTTTCGATTTGACAGAAGAGAAGAAGAAGAAGAGATTTGATTTATAGCCCACCCTTCACTGGGAGTCTCAGAGCGGCTGACAAACTCCTTTCCCTTCCCCTCCCCACAACAGACACCCTGTGAAATAGGTGGGGCTGAGAGAGCTCTTGACAGAAACTGCTCTTTCCAGAGCTGCTTTTCAGAGCAGCTCTGACAGAGCTACGGCTTGCCCAAGGTCATCCAGCAGCTGCAAGTGAAGGAGTGGGGAATCAAACCCGGCTCTCCCCGATTAGAGTCCGCGCACTTAACCGCGACACCAGACTGGCTCTCAGGACAGTTTGTATGTATGGCATCTGTCTTACAACTCCCCATAACTTCGGGTCCCGCCCTCCCGCATGGCTTCCACATTTCCGGAAATCTGATGTCTTCCTTCCTTCCTTCCGGCTTTCTACCCCCCCCCCCCTTCTCGTTAGAAACACCAAGTGGTGGAGTCACGTTGCACCCAGACTGGCAATCCTCTGACTCGTGCTCAGGAAATGCGGGTGGCTTTGATGTTCGGTGTGGCAATTTTTATCTCTGCCTGCTGAGCGTGGCCAGGAGCGGGGGGAGGGGGGTCACGGTCGGTGTCAGCAACAGCCTGATGTGGGGGGGGGGGAATCCCCAGCAGTGCAGGAGAGGCGAGGGGGGGTGAGACGAGGGCCGGCCCCCCCAGCAGACAATCAGAGGATGCGGTTGTGGTCTCACCCACAGGCAGAAGATCCCATCTTCAAGGCACGGAGGATGCTCCCTCGGGGCCAGGGCCAGGTTGTGAGGGGCCCTGGGCAGACAGTGCCAAGAGGCCCCCACCTGCCCCTCACCAGTGCCCCCCCTCCCATGGCCTCCATCCTACCCCCACACCTGCAGGCCTCCCAACCTGCTTGTGAATCTTTCTCTTGCTCTGGGGCAAGGGATGCTCTCCAAGAGGCCCCCACCTGCCCCTCACCAGTGCCCCCCCTCCCATGGCCTCCATCCTACCCCCACACCTGCAGGCCTCCCAACCTGCTTGTGAATCTTTCTCTTGCTCTGGGGCAAGGGATGCTCTATATCCTTGGTGCTTGGGGGGGGGGGCAGCAGTGGGAGGGCCTCTGGTGTCATCTGGCCCCACTGCTGGACCACCTGAGGGCCCCTGGCATTTCTGGCCACTGTGTGACATGGAGTGTTGGGCTGGATGGGCCACTGGCCTGATCCAACATTGGCTTCTCTTATGTTCTTATAAGAGGGAATTGGATAAACATGTGGAGCAGAGGTCCATCAGTGGCTATTAGCCACAAGGTTTAGATAGGAACTCTCAGGCTGGGGCAAGGGATGCTCTGTCTTCTTGGTGCTTGGGGGGGGGGGCGCAACAGTGGGAGGGCTCCTAGTGTCCTGGCCCCACTGGTGGACCTCCTGAGGGCATCTGGCATTTCTGGCCACTCTGTGACACAGAGTGTTGGGCTGGATGGGCCACTGGCCTGATCCAACATTGGCTTCTCCTATGTTCTTATAGGAACTCTCAGGCTGGGGCAAGTGATGCTCTGTATCCTTGGTGCTTGGGGGAGGGCAGCAGTGGGAGAGCCTCTGCTTGTGAATCTTTCTCTTGCTCTGGGGCAAGGGATGCTCTGTATCCTTGGTGCTTGGGGGGGGGCAGCAGTAAGAGGGCCTCTGGTGTCATCTGGCCCCACTGCTGGACCTCCTGAGGGCACCTGGTATTTCTGGCCACTCTGTGACACAGAGTGTTGGGCTGGATGGGCCTTTGGCCTGATCCAACATTGGCGTCTCTTACGTTCTTATAAGAAGGAATTAGATAAGCATATGGAGCAGAGGTCCATCAGTGGCTATTGGCCACAAGGTATAGATAGGAGCTCTCGGTCTGGGGCAAGTGATGCTCTGTATCCTTGGTGCTTGGGGGAGGGCAGCAGTGGGAGGGCTTCTG
>NW_015170325.1:56790-66550 GCF_001447785.1 Gekko japonicus | reverse complement strand
GCT
Source organism: Gekko japonicus (assembly GCF_001447785.1). Lineage (NCBI taxonomy): Eukaryota > Metazoa > Chordata > Lepidosauria > Squamata > Gekkonidae > Gekko > Gekko japonicus. The sequence continues at coordinate 66,547 of NW_015170325.1, read as the reverse complement.
GAGTCCTTCCGCCCCCCCCCATGCTGCCCTCTACAGAATCCACCCCCCAAAACTCCAGGTATTTCCCTCCTTAAACCAGCCACCCCTACTTTCCCCTCAGTGCCTGATGGTAGGCAACTTAGTTTGGTCCAGTCACCTACTTTGGCCTTTGGGAGAAAACATATTGGGGCCAATCCTGATAGGGTTGCCAACTCCCGATGGGAAATTCCTGGAGATTTGAGGGATGGAGCCTGAAGAGGGTGAGGTTTGAGGAGGGGTGGGACCTCAGACAGGTACAATGCCATAGACTCCACCCTCCAAACCACTCAGTCCCTCATGGGGAACCATTGTTGCCAATCTCCAGGTGAGGGCTGGAGACCACTCAAAATTACAATTGCTCTGCAGAAGGGAGGGCGGAAGTCAGCTGAAGTCAAAGGGGCAGATAATGGTAGGTTGATGGTTAGCTGCGAAGGAGATGGGGTTGCCAACTCCAGGCTGGCAAATTCCTGGGGATTTGAGGGGTGGAGCCTGGAGAGGGTGGGGTTTGCGGAGGGGTGGGACATCAGACAGGTAGAATGCCATAGACTCCACCCTCCAAACCAGCCATTTCGTCCTGGGTAACAATTGTTGCCAATTTCCAGGTGAGGGCTACAGATCACTCAAAATTACAACTGCTCTTCAGGGAGCAGAGATCAGTTCCTCTGGAGAAAACAGTGGACTCTGCCATTATACCCTGCTGAGGTCACCACAGCAAAATGACACTGTTTGCCCAAAGCCAGAGCACTCCCCCAGAGCCTCTTTCTAGATCTCGTTGTATTTATTTCCACAACGGGCTTTACTGCTAGTGTTCTTATAAGAGGGAATCGGATAAGCATATGGAGCAGAGGTCCATCAGTGGCTATTAGCCACAAGGTACAGACAGGAGCTCTCGGTCTGGGGCAAGGGATGCTCTGTATTCTTGGTGCTTGGGGGGAGGGCAACAGTGGGAGGGCTTCTGGCATCCTGGCCCCACTGCTGGATCTCCTGAGGGCACCTGGTATTTCTGGCCACTGTGTGACACAGAGTGTTGGACTGGATGGGCCACGGGGTGGAGAGTGCCAACAGAGGGAATTTCTTCTCCTTCTCCCAAAAGACTAGAACTCGAGGGCATCCAACGGAGCCGATGGGCAGTAGGTTCAGGATGGACAAAAGGAAATGCTAGGAAAGGAAATACTGCAAAAGGAAATTCCTGGAGATTTGGGGGTGGAGCCTGGGGAGGTCTGGGACCCCAGTGGGGCACAAGGCCACAGAGTCCTCTCCTCCACGGCATCCGTTTTCTCCAGGGGGACTGATCTCTGTAGTCTGGAGAGGAGCAGGAATCCTTGGGGGGGGGGTGTCCCCAGGTGCCACCTGGAGGCTGGGATCCCTAGTCCCGCCAAGCAGCAATGCCCAATCTGTGCAGCTGAGAGGGCTGCTGCCATTGCCGCCAGGAGGTCCACCACCATTCAGCGGTGCCCGTGTTCCCTCTAAGCTGAGTTAGTGTGAGCTGGCTCACAGTTTTTTAGCCTCCAGCTCACCCATTTTTGTCTTAGCTCAGGAAGGATGGGGCTCCAGAGCAGACTAATTTATGCAGTAGCCGAATCGCTCACTCACAGTTTTAATGCTAGTAGCTCACAAAGTAGAATTTCTGCACACAAGACTCCACAGCTTAGAGGGAACAACCCGCATGCCCTTTGGCAATGACTCCGGGCTGTCTGGCGCATGGTGGCAGGGGAGGAGTGGGGGTGGGGGGGCAGCGTCCTCCAAGGGAACTGAGCTCTGTCTTCTAAAGATCAATTTTAATTCTGGGAGATCTCCAGGCCCCATCTGGAGGTTGGCAACCCTAAACAGTATCCTTCAAGAGGACCTCTCCTCTCCTCTCCTGGCTTTCTGGAGAGCTTTTGGGGCAGCCGGAGCTTGGGAGAGGGTCCTGTAGGGAGATAGGAGGCATTTTTTGATTTGTCTTTAAATATATTTTAATGTATTTATATTTATTGTTTTAAGGTTTAATGTTTTCACTGTGGTTGCATTTTATATTATCGCTGTTACCTCCCTTGTGTACTGGGCTGGTCCGCAGAAAGGCAGCCATGTCGATATTTTAGATAATCAGTGAGTCACAGGGACATTTTCCAGTCAACAGGATCACACGGAGATCTTCCCACCCGTGGGGACGGTTCTGTCCGTCCAACATGTCGGTTACGCCCTTCCCATGGCTGGATGGGTGGTGGTGGTGGGGCTTTGACTGGTCCCTGCTTAAGCGGAAGCCGCTCCCGTTTGCTCGCTGTTCTGCTTTCTCTGTGGCTCCCCGGCTTGGCCTGCAAACGTTTTGCTTGCACACGCTGGCAGGCAGGCTGTGAGGAAGGCTTTCGGTGTGCGTGTGAAAATGCTACACTTGCCCCCCTCAGCACATGCAACCAGGTTAACCCTCCCCCCCCCATCTCTTTCTGCCTTCTCCTCCCACTGTGGTCTGGTTTGGTCTTGTGGTTAAGTGCGCGGACTCTAATCTGGGAGAACCGGGTTTGATTCCCCCACTCCTCCAGTTGCACCTGGCTGGATGACCTTGGCCAAGCCGTAGCTCTGATAAGAGCTGTTTTTGAAAAAGGGCAATTTCTGTCAAGAGCTCTCTCAGCCCTGCCTACCTCACAAGGGTGTCTGTTGTGGAGAGGGGGAGGGAAGGGAGACTGTAAGCTCCTCTGAGACGCCTTCGGGTAGTGAAGGGCAGGGGGTATAAATTCAATCTCTTCTTCTTCTTCTGCCTACCTCACAGCAGTGTTCCCTCTAAGCTGAGTTAGTGTGAGCTAACTCACAGTTTTTTCGCCTCCGGCTCACGCATTTTTCTCTTCGCTCAGGAAGGATGGCTCCAGAGCAAATTAATTTATGCAGTAGCCAAATCACCTGCTCACCACTTTAATGCCAGTAGCTCACAAAGTAGGATTTTGGCTCATGGGACTCCACAGCTTAGAGGGAACATTGCTCACAGGGTGTCTTCTGTTGTGGGGAGGGGAAGGGAAAGGAGTTTGTCAGCCGCTCTGAGACACCTTTGGGGAGTGAAGGGCCATGGGGGATAAATCCAATCTCTTCTTCTTCTTCTTCGTCTTCTTCTTCTTCTTCGTCTTCTTCTTCTTCTTCGTCTTCTTCTTCTTCTTCGTCTTCTTCTTCTTCTTCGTCTTCTTCTTCTTCTTCGTCTTCTTCTTCTTCTTCGTCTTCTTCTTCTTCTTCGTCTTCTTCTTCTTCTTCGTCTTCTTCTTCTTCTTCTTCCCCCCCCTGGTATCAAATTTTAGAACAGAAGATTGACTCACATGGCAGGGATCGGCCTTCCATTGCTCTGCCACACATGCGTTCCAGCGGCACCTGATGAAAACTAGTAAATGCAACAATGGGCATGAGTCCAACAGGAAGGGCAAATTTCTCCCAGGGATCCTGAAGAGGACAGGCAGGACCAGGGGCAGATTAACCGTGAAGCAGACCAGGCACGTGCTTAGGGCACCAGGGCCAAAGGGGGCACCACAATGTTGGGGAAAGGGTGAAAAGAAAAGAAAAAAACGAATGAAGATTTAAAAAAAAAATTGATAAAACTAGTGCAAATTGATCATGGTGCACCCCAGGGTTTCACAACTGAAACATGTAAAAAACCCAAATCGATCAGTTATGCTTCAAGAAAGACTCAACTCACTGTGTATATTAACAATTGAAGCAGACATTCTGAGAGGTATTAATATAGAGGACGTTATCAGTGATTTTGCGAAAATGAAATGTAGAAAAATGCCTTTCAGGTCACGAATATTGGAACTTTGGTACATTTAACTTGTGAAATATTAAAACAGATGTTGTATTGCATTTATGTAGCCCAAGCTTGGCTTAGTTTGTACAGTCTATTGTGTTATCCTATGAATAAATTTCTGTATTGCTGCAACCTGCATTGCATATATCTGGTCAGACAGGTCAACAACGAAAATGGACGGGGGGTCAGTGTGGAAAGGAGGGGGGCACCAAGATGGGTCAGTGCTTCTGGCACCAATGAGCCTTCATCCGCCCCTGCTTGGGACTCAATGCTCCCTCTAAACTGTGGAGTCTTGTGAGCAAAAATTCTACTTGGAATTCACTGCCACAGGAAGTGGTGGCGGCTACAAGCATGGACGGCTTCAAAAGGGAATTAGATAAGCATCTGGAGCAGAGGTCCATCTGTGGCTATTAGCCACAAGGTATAGATAGGAACTCTCGGTCTGGGGCAAGGGATGCTCTGTCATCTTGGTGCTTGGGGGGGTCAACAGTGGGAGGGCTTCTAGTGTCCTCCTGGCCCCACTGCTGGACCTCCTGATGGCACCTGGTATTTCTGGCCACTGTGTGACACAGAGTGTTGGACTGAATGGGCCATTGGCCTGATCCAACAGTGGTGTCTCTTATGTTCTTATGTTCTTACTTTGGGGGGGATGGGGGCTGCCAGCTCCAGGCAGGGAAACTCCTGGAGATTTGGGGGTGGAGCCTGGGGAGGACAGGGACCTCCCTCAGTGGGGCACAATGCCACAGAGGCCACCCTCCAAAGCAGCCGTTTTCTCCTCTGTCGTCTGGAGAGGAGCGGTCATTCCGGGGGATCCCCAGGTCCCACCTGGAGGCCGGCATCTCTTTCTCCAACCCTTTCGGTCCTAGATGGCTTGGTTCAGCTAAACTGAAGCCAAAGTCTCTGGCCTCCCACCCACAAAGGACCCCCTATCTTTACGGAGGACAGGTTGGCTTCTACGGGAGATGCTCATTGAGATTACAAGGATGCGGACTGTCATGATTCCCCTCCACCAAGGCCATCTCACAATTCAAAGACTTCTTTGGATCGAGAAGGCTTAGAGGGGACACGATTGCAGTCTTCAAGTATCCGAAGGGCTGTCATGGAGCAGACGGAGCAGATCTATTCTCTCTCACTCCGGATTGCAAGACTAGGTCTAATGGGTGGAAATTACAAGGGAGTTGTTACCGGCTAAATATCAGGAGAAACTTCCTAACGGTCAGAGTGGTTGAGCAGTGGAGCAGTCTGCCTTGGGAGGTGCTGGATGCTCCTTCGCTGGACATTTTCAAGCCGAGGCTGGGTGACCCTCTTTCGGGTCTGTTTTAGGGCTCTCTTTCGGCTGTGCTGCTGCAGAGTGGAGGGGGTTGGACTAGATGACCTGCAAGGGTCCTTCCAACTCTCACATTCTATGAGTCTGTGGGTTTTGAAGAAAGGCCCACGAGCGGGCAGACCCACAGCTGGTTTCCTAAAAGCAAGAGAAGGAAGTCCTCGTGGAAACAGCAGCCTCTCGTCTTCCCCTACTGCCTGTCCCTTGCGATGAGGAGGGCTTGGGAAAGTGCCCCCCCCCTCCCCAGCCAGGTCTGAAAGAAGAGGAAGGGGCTCTGCGTTGGCTGCAGGTCACAGACGGCTTTGGCCTAGCAGGGTCTTCTGGACAAGCATCCTCACAATGCTGACCCCCCCCCCAAAGATGCCATGGCGCACACATCCCACGGGTCAGGGCCACTTCGTCTCTGCGTTTCAGGGGGCGGGGCAGGTCGGTCTGTAGGAGAACAGCAAGATTCGAGTCTTTGACTTGAAAACAGATCAGCCAATATCATAATGCCCCTATATAAATCAATGGTGAGACCTCATTTGGAATACTGTGTGCAATTCTGGTCACCACACCTTAAAAAGGATATTATAGCTTTGGGAAAAGTGCAGAAAAGGGCAACTCGAAGGATAAAAGGGTTGGAACACTTTCCCTATGAGGAAAGGTTAAGGCGCTTAGGGCTCTGTAGCTTGGAGAAAAGACGACTGAGGGGTGACATGATTGAGGTTTATAAGATCAGGGCCGGCTCACTCACTAGGCGAACTAGGCGATCGCCTAGAGCGGGACGGCTCTTAGGGGCACCAAACTGCACCCGGCCCCTACTCTGGGAGTTTCTTGATTATTTGTGTTTTTCATTCTTCCTAAAATGCATTTATTTTTGAAAATTGGTGGGCGCAGGGGGGGGGCAGAAGGGATCCTCGCCTAGGGTGCAAAATAAGCGGGAGCCGGCCCTGTATAAGATTATGCGGGAAAGAGGTATTTTCTCCCTTTCTCACAATACAAGAACTCCTTGTGGGCACTCCATGAAATTGCTGAGCGGTCGGGTTAGAACGGATAAAAGGAAGTCCTTCTTCACCCGAAGAGTGATTCACACATGGAATTCACTGCCACAGGACGTGGTGGCGGCTACAAGCATGGACGGCTTCAAAAGGGAATTAGATAAGCATATGGAGCAGAGGTCCATCAGTGGCTATTAGCCACAAGGTATAGATAGCGGCTCTGGGGCAAGGGATGTTCTGTCTTCTTGGTGCTTTGGGGGGGGGGCAACAGTGGGAGGGCTTCTAGTGTCCTGGCCCCACTGCTGGACCTCCTGGTATTTCTGACCACATTTTGACACAGAGTGTCGGACTGGAGGGGCCATTGGCCTGATCCAACATTGGATTCTCTTATATGGAGCAGAGGTCCATCAATGGCTATTAGCCACAGGGTATAGATAGGAACTCTCGGTCTGGGGCAAGGGATGCTCTGTCTTCTTGGTGCTTGGGGGGGGCAACAGTGGGAGGGCTTCTAGTGTCCTGGCCCCACTGCTGGACCTCCTGGTATTTCTGACCACATTTTGACACAGAGTGTCGGACTGGAGGGGCCATTGGCCTGATCCAACATTGGATTCTCTTATATGGAGCAGAGGTCCATCAATGGCTATTAGCCACAGGGTATAGATAGGAACTCTCGGTCTGGGGCAAGGGATGCTCTGTCTTCTTGGTGCTTGGGGAGGGGGCAACAGTGGGAGGGCTTCTGGAGTCCTGGCCCTGCTGCTGGACCTCCTGAGGGCACCTGGTATTTTTGGCCACTGTGTGACGGAGTGTTGGACTGGATGGGCTATTGGCCTGATCCAACATTGGCTTCTCTTATGTTCTTATATTAGCCACAAGGTATAGGTAGGAGCTCTCAGTCTGGGGCAAGGGATGCTCTGTCTTCTTGGTGCTTGGGGGGGTCAACAGTGGGAGGGCCTCTAGTGTCATCTGGCCCCACTGCTGGCCCTCCTGAGGGCACCTGGTATTTCTGACCACATTTTGACACAGAGTGTTGGACTGGGTGGGCCATTGGCCTGATCCAACATGGGCTTCTCTTATGTTCTTATGTTTGGGGCAAGTGATGCTCTGACTTCTTGGTGCTTGGGGGGAACAGTGGGAGGGCTTCTAATGTCCTGGCCCCACTGGTGGACCTCCTGAGGGCACTTGGTATTTCTGGCCACTGTGTGTGACACAGAGTGTTGGACTGGATGGGCCATTGGCCTGATCCAACATGGCTTCTCTTATGTTCTTATTCATTACCTGTCTCTTTTCTTCCATGTGGCAAGTATCAACCATGAGAGGCCATTGAAACCGAGAAAATAACAGAGGGCAAAAAGATGATTACCCCCCCCCACTTCCCAGCATTGTTTGACACTCATCTGACTGGGGGAGGGGCAACGGCGGCTTTGAGCTGTGGGGGAGATCTTCTGCTCTGGGTGATTTATAGCATTAAAACAGATAGAATACAATCAACATGATAAAATTATTACAATGCACTAATAAAACAACCCATCCAGATGGCGATCAATCTCCTTTTTGCTGGCTGCCATATTCTCTGTGCAGCAGGGCAGGGAAGGGGACCCGGCGTCAAAAGTAAAAAAGGAGGGTGCCGGTCTTAACTGTGGCTGCCCTCAACCAAAAGCCTGGCAGAACATCTCAGCCTTACATAGGGGTCATTTCCTGCGGGGGCACACCGGAGCGGAGCTCCGGCAGTAAGGAGCCCAGGGGGCGGGCACATGCAACAAGCCCCACCCCCTGCTCCCAGCAGCCCTCAGTCGGGCCACAAGGAGCAAGAAACAGCCAGGTAAATTGCAGAGCCCCCCCCCGGCCCACCTTCAGGTAGAAGCTCTCCCTCGTCCCCTCCCCCCCCCCCCCCCCCCCGAATAGCTAGCAGTCCAAAAAGATCCAGTAGAGCCTGAGCGCTGGGTGTTGCCTTCTGACACACTTCCGGTGATGTCAGGGGGTGTGGCATATGTAAATAAGTTATGCTAAGAAGTTATGCTAATGAGCTCCTGCACCTCTTTTTCTACGAAATGACCCCTGGCCTTACAGGCCCTGTGGAATTGCATCGGATCCTGCAGGGCCTTGATGTTATTCGGCAGAGAGTGCCACCAGGTTGGTGCCAGGACTGAAAAGGCCCCGGCCCTGGTCGAGGACAGCAGGACATCCCTAGGGCTGGGGATCACCAGTAAGTTGTTATCAGCTGATCTCAGCGCTCTTCTGGGGACATATTGGAGGAGGTGGTCCTGAAGGTACAAGAGTCCCTGACGGCTCAAGGCCTTAAGAGTCAACACTAATACCTTGAACCTGACTCGGGACTCCACTGGCAACCAGTGAACCTGGTGCAGCACAAGTCGTATATGTGCTGTCCGTGGCGTTCCCGCCAGGACCCACGCCGCCACATTCCGAACCAGTAGGTCCTTCCAGGTCACTCTCAAGGGCAGGCCAGCGTACACCGAGTTACAGTAGTCCAGTCTGGAGGTGACCGTTGCATGGATCTCCCAGGATAATTTCTCTTTTGATCCTTCGGTTTTAGGAAGCCCTGACTTCGGGGGGGGGGGGGAAATAAACATTCATAAGAACATAAGAGACGCCAATGTTGGATCAGGCCAAAGGCCTGATCCAACATACAGAGCATCCCTTGCCCCAAACCGAGAGTTCCTATCTATACCCTGTGGCTAATAGCCACTGATGGACCTCTGTGGCTTTAAAAAAACACAAACTATAGAGTTTTCCCTCCAACTATTGGGGCCACGCCCCCAACGTGCTCTACGTGGTTGCATCACTTCCTGTGACGCACCCACGGTGCGCTTCGGGGGCCAGGGTTCCCCCCGGGGCCTGATTCCGTGGCGGCGGAAATCGGGCCTCCAAAGCGGGAGTTTACCCACCCCCCGCCCCACTTGGCAGCCCTAAAAGAGCCCTGCTGGGTCAGACCAGTGAGGGTCCATCCAGTCCAGCCTCCCGTCTCACACAGGGGCCAAACATTTCATCTGGAGGGCCAACAACAGGGCAGAGAGGCCTCGGCCTTCCCCTGATGAGAACACCAGAAGAGCCCTGCTGGGTCAGACCAGGGAGGCTCCCTCTAGTCCAGCCTCCCGTCTCACACAGGGGGGAGGGTCCCTCTAGTCCAGCCTCCCGTCTCACACAGGGGCCAGCCAGTTCCTCTGGAGGGCCAGCAACAGGGCAGGGAGGCCGAGGTCTTCCCCTGAGAAGGACACCAGAAGAGCCCTGCTGGGCCAGACCAGTGAGGGTACATCTAGTCCAGCCTCCTGTCTCACACAGGGGCCAGCCAGTCCCTCTGGAGGGCCAGCAACAGGGCAGGGAGGCCGAGGCCTTCCCCTGAGAAGGACACCAGAAGAGCCCTGCTGGGTCAGACCAGGGAGGGTCCCTCCAGTCCAGCCTCCCGTCTCACACAGGGGCCAGCCAGTCCCTCTGGAGGGCCAGCAACAGGGCAGGGAGGCCGAGGCCTTCCCCTGATGAGAACACCAGAAGAGCCCTGCTGGGTCAGACCAGGGAGGGTCCCTCCAGTCCAGCCTCCCGTCTCACACAGGGGCCAGCCAGTCCCTCTGGAGGGCCAGCAACAGGGCAGGGAGGCCTCGGCCTTCCCCTGATGAGAACACCAGAAGAGCCCTGCTGGGCCAGACCAGGGAGGGTCCCTCC